>NC_025693.1:30734435-30763731 GCF_000633955.1 Camelina sativa
AAAAAAAAAAAAAAAAAAAAACTATAATTCTATTCATTAAGTTTTTTTTTTTTTTGGGTCAACTTGAATTTTATTAAAACTTAAAACTTGGTTCAACAACCAAGGTAAAATTACAAACGCCCAAACGAGAGAAACTTAAGTCGGCAGACAACTAGAAGTCCCCGGAGACAAACGCCAGAGGAAAAAAAGAAATTCTCTGGAAACTAAACCCTAACAAAGGGAGACAAAGTAAACTGGACAAGAGATACAAACAGATAATATCGAAACCAAATTGAAGGAAGACAATTCTTTACCCTATAAACAGAAATAACTAGGCAACCACCTTAAAAATGGTAAAACCAAAAAACAGAGAATCTTTTTCTTCTGAAACATCTGTGCATGTGATTTATCACGGATGCCCTCGGCCAACCGTAGATAATAACTACCTCCTCCTATCACAATGAGAGCCAATCTCTCGAGAACCAAGGACAATATAACCGAGCAAGCAAAGAGCACTCATTAAAGTTTATAGAGACTCACACACACTCCCAGATGCGACGATAATGACTAATGCGTCTCCTTACATCTAACTAGAATCCTTCCAAAAAGCAATCATATCTAATTCTAAACAGATCAAGATCGTAGGGGCAAGGAGCAAGGCAAAACTTCACTAAGCAAAACTAAATTCTATTCATTAAGTTTAGTTTGATTTTTAGTGACAGATTCGTTTATATTTTTATACTTTTCAATTTCATCATTATTTAAACTCAATCGATTTTATTTATTTCTATGTTCAAATACCAATGCACAATTGGACGTTTAAATACCAAATGCACAATGAAATAACGAAGGTAGGTAACTAAACCAGATCCATGTGTCACGCGCGAGATCCGAAGCATCTTTGAATAGTATAGTACTTCCCTCCGATCCTTCCGTTTAATCTAGTAGTCGTAGAGTACATGGTACGTGATTAAAAAATGTCATTCTTTTCTATTATAATGGGTTTGAAATTGAATCTGTTTATTATCATCAGTCACTTGACTAATCATGATTGATTGCTTCTATGTTTTGCTTCTGTCTGTGTTTGCCATACCGCTCTTACGTCTTGTGTTTCTTTGTAAGCTCCGCACAAATCAATAAGCCCACTTTTAATAAGTAATCGTCTAGTGGTGAATATAAAATCTGCTTATAGGTCTAATGATGATGAGCTTTGGGTGCAGTTTACAAAAATCTTGGATCCGTCTTTTGGAATATTCAATTTCATATTGATAGCTAAATCAAGTTGGCCTCGTGCTTTGATTTACATATGAAGGAAAACGTTTTAGCATGTATATATAGCATATACAATATTTAGTTTTACTCCGGTTAATTCACTATTCAGTAAAGTTCCTAGCACACATCTTATGATCCAGCTGAAACTAGGGATATATGCTAGTTTGAATTTGTTATTAATCTCACGTCAACAATGCAATAAAAATTATAATTTTGTATGAGTGATATAAACTGATATTTAGTTATTTACTAGTATTTACCATAGGCTTTACTTTACTTACCAATATGTTGTCAAGTATATTATTTACTGTATATATATCAGTTTGCGTGTGACAAGACAACAAAAATAGATCTCTTTACCTAAAATATGACGTGTAAAATAATAACAACTTGATAAAAGTTATTCGACCAACTGGCTTTTGTTTTAAAACTTTATTGTTGATTTCATGATTTGTTGTCACATATATATAAATACTATGGTTGCCCACACAATGCATAGGTAATGTATTTAGTTGTTAATATATTTGTACTAATTTGTGATTATGGTAGAAACAAATATATATACATTAATACATATATATATATCACTTAAAATTTATTTTCTATTTAATTAAAAGTTTTTTTTATTTACTTTAATATAACTGGTGAAAAACTTTCTAATATTATAAAACAAAAAAGTATTACATATAATTAAGTGATTTCAACTAATTTCACCGATAAAATTTTACGTTTATGTAACATCTTAGATATATTGTTTAATATGAAAAATTAAATTAGCATAAATAAGCAAAACATATGTAAATACAAAGCAAAACATAAGTAAAATATTTGTATATGTGTTTTTTTATAAGAAAAATAAATAGACTCTAAGATATTATATCATCTTTTTTTTAGTTATTATGTTAGCATAGTTCATTAAAAATAGATTTTCGTATAAAATTTTAATACAAATTCTCATGTTTCATATAAATTTTCATCTTCCTTTCAAACATCTAACACATTATATAATACTATATTATTATTAATAAAGTATTAAGAAATATGAAAATAAATTCATATTTAATACCGACAAAGATGATCTCTTTCTCATACACACGGCTGCTGAAAACAGTCATATCAGAATTGTCTAAGAGATTCAAAAACATTATCCATATTTAAAATGTATGCTCAACAAACTTGGTCAGAACCTTCTCCACATTGCATCAAAGATCAGGGAACATAAACTTGTTAAATCGTTGATGCAAAGTGATGATAAAAAATATATGCGTCTTGAGATGTGGATGGCAATACACCTTTGCACATTTCCACCATAAATTGGTGCTATTGATCAAATGATAACTTAATGAAATTAATAAATTGAGCAAGATGTGGATGGCAATACACCTTTGCACATTTCCACCATAAATTGGTACTACCGATCAACTGATAACTTAATAAAATTAATAAATTTTAGTTATTAAAATTGAATAAATCAACAAAAAATTATGAGATACTTGATAATTTTAAAAAGTTTATATTTTGTGAAATCTTATTTTATTATATAAGATATTTTAGAAATACCAAATCAAAGTAGAAATTATTACCGTAAGGAATAATAACTTTAATTATATAAATTGGAATCTTCTATTCATACATGTTATGTCAAATTTTGATGTCCCTTTCGTTTTCAATCATATAAACTCTCACCTTGTCTTCAGTTATTTCAATTGCGGCTGCTATTTATTGCAAAAAAGTTAGATATGTTCCGTTCACTTTCTTTTTTTTTTTATTCAAAATATGTTCATTTCACTTAAAAAACGCAAATAAACAATCGCAAATGCAAGTTGCAACACTAATAAAAAACAAAAGGCATCTTAACCATACAAAGACATACACGAAAACGTATATAATTTCAACCTCATAAACCGCAACTTTTATTGTCTAAAGAGTGGACAGCTATGATACATAAGTAGACCTAGTATAAGAATTTATATGCATCCCATTTTGATGAATACTACCAGTGTCACATCTAGGTTGTTTGGGGCTTCGATCGAAAATAAAATATGACTTATTTGATTTTAGGTAAATAATTATTTCTAACAAACCTAAATATATCCATAAGAGAATAAACGAGCAACGATACAAAATTAAGGGTCTAAATGTATATAGTGACATGAATATTTCAAGCAAAATACATATGCGAAACAACTTACACCTATTAAATCAACAAAATATTTTTAATAATGTGGCCTAAAAATCAAACGTATAAAATGTGGCTGTAGGCAAGTGCCCTTTTTAAAAAATGGTAAGCACGGCACTGAATACTTCTAAGCCACTATGTTAAACTCAAAAACATTGCACAACTTAACGGATTAACCTGTTTGTTAATTACCAAGGAAACACAATTGTTTCTTGAAGAGTCGCAATCACGTATCTCCAACGAAGCTTAACTGGGACACACATTGCCCTCCATTTTTTTTACAAAGTATATTTTTAGCTCCAATAGGACAAAAACGCTGACCTAAAGACCAAAATAAATTAGTCATTATAATATCCCCAATATATTGATTTTCGTTTTTTTTACCCATGAGGGAAAAGCAAAACCTGCTCCCCACTTGTTTTCTCTCTCAACTTGCTCCATCAATTAATTAAACTTTCGTTTTGTTTAAGTACTAATTATATACTTACTTGACATCTTCTCTCTAACTGTGCTTTTAGAATCTTTATTTGCCTAGTATTTAATAAATAACTAGTATCAAATAGTTCTCTTTTGGAGAGTGTTACACATGGAAGTATAATAAGTAAATAATGCGGAAAAATTCAAAGACGTAATCGTTCTTTCCAACTTTCTTCTCTTGGGTTATCGAATTATAAAAGCAAGTAAATAACAAAGTCAGCGGCGAAAATTCAACTTACATATTCATATAACTCATTAATTCTTTGTCAACTCTACTTGGTCCCTTATTATTGGTTCGTTAATGATAATTATTAATGCTAATTGCTGATAGTTTCTCTCGACATTAAACCGTTGACTTCTTAAACACTTCCCAAGACATGAAATTTCTCAAAATAAAAAAGAAAGAATATAATCTAACTCTGTGTGTAGAATATGGGAATCTCCGTCCTTGGGGATATTTTTTCTCACAACAGTACACCCACGCAGCCTGGAAGTGAGAGAAACAGAGACAGTCTTGTTCTGTACTGATATACTTTTATAAAAAAAGTAGTAATTAAAGGTTCTTTTTTTCCCGATGCGTATACGAGATAACGATGCCCCAAAAATTGATTTTTTTTCTTTTTTTGATTGGGGGTGATTTTGCGTGGAAGAGGTACACCTTACCTTAGCTTACTTCTTCACCAGGGACATACCCATCAAAGAGACATCTTTACAGCTTTCTTTTCCCTGAGATTTGGGGGAGTTTCAACTGTTTCTCCTGTCTTTCACACAACACCAACTAATCTATCCTTTTTTAGGACAGTTTCTTTCTTTCTTTCTTTCTTTCTTCCAAGAATCTTCAATTAAAAAGGATAAACATTTAAAACCCTATTTCAAGAATCTTCCGAGAATCTGGCGTGTCTTTCTTTTTTTGTGAGTTTTCGTTTCAAAGGTCTCATCTTTACTTCATTTTTTCGTTATGCAAGAATCAGATTAGTTTTAGTGTTAAAAGAAGATTCCTTCTTTGATTGGGGTTAAATCAGTATGTATCTTAACCCACAAGGGATTAGGGTATTTTTTAACCAACTTGTAAGAATCATCAACAGCCTAAATATTTTTTTTTTAAAGTTTGGGGCTTTTCACTACTCCTTGATTCTCTCAGTTTCTTTACAAAGATTTTTGCTTGATTTGATTCTCCTCCTGATTCCTAAAATGTGTTTTTTTTCTTAATTTGTTGGGGCAAATTTGGATGCTTTGTGTTTTTCAGATGTGGCTGCTTCATTGATTTGAGTGAGAGCCATGGAAAACAATTCTCTTCCTTTGGATCCGGCTATGGATTCTTCATTCATGGACGGTTTACTACTAGAAGGTTGTTGGTTAGAGACAACAGATGCTGCTTCCGAGTTGTTTAATTTTAGTCCTTCAACCTCTGTTACCCCTTTTGATCCTTCTTCCTTCATGTGGTCTCCAACGCAACAAGACACAGCTGCTGCTGCTATCTCTTCATCTCATAGCTTCTCTCAGACGATGTACGGTCAAGATTGTGCTGAAAGATCGAGTCTTGAGGATCAAGGGAGAGATCTCTCTAGCTTTAACAGACGCTGGTGGATTGGACCAAGTGGTCATGGCTCTTCGGTTATGGAGAGATTGGTTCAAGCTGTGGCCCACATTAAAGATTACACAAGTGAGAGAGGCTCTCTTATTCAGTTGTGGGTGCCTGTTGATAGAGGTGGTAAGAGGGTTTTAACTACAAAGGAACAACCTTTTAGCCATGATCCAATGTGCCAAAGGCTTGCTCATTACAGAGAGATCTCTGTGAATTATCAGTTCTCTACTGAACAGGAGGATTCAGGTTCCAATAATTCCAACGACTTGGTTGGTTTGCCTGGGAGGGTTTTCTTGGGGAAGGTTCCTGAGTGGACTCCTGATGTGAGGTTTTTCAAGAACGAGGAGTATCCGAGAGTCCAACATGCTCAAGACTGCGATGTTCGAGGCACTTTAGCTATTCCTGTGTTTGAACAAGGTAGTCAGAATTGCTTAGGTGTTATTGAGGTTGTAATGACCACACAAATGGTTAAGTTGAGCCCTGACCTTGAAAGCATCTGCAGAGCACTTCAGGTTTTGCTTCTTTTTGCTTTCTCTCCTTTTATCTTTGAAATAAGCTTTTCTTGGAACCTTTTAAGTATTGTTTATTTTCTTCACAGGCAGTTGATCTAAGGAGCACAGGAGTTCCGATACCGCCTTCTCTAAAGGTAAAAAGTTTCTAAAAATGTTCGGATTTTTGTTTTATCTTCCTTGCATTTTGATAACAAGAAGCCAAATCATTCTTGAATCAGGAACCTGACTTCTCTTACCAAGCTGCATTACCTGAAATAAGAAACCTCTTGAGATGTGCTTGTGAGACGCATAAACTACCATTAGCTCAAACATGGGTCTCTTGTCTCAAACAAAGCAAAACCGGTTGCCGTCACAACGATGAGAACTATATTCATTGTGTATCCACAATCGATGATGCTTGCTATGTTGGTGATCCTACAGTCCGTGAATTCCATGAAGCTTGCTCTGAGCATCATCTCTTGAAAGGTCAAGGAGTTGTAGGAGAAGCGTTTTTGACCAATGGTCCTTGCTTTTCATCTGATGTCTCTAGCTATAAGAAATCTGAGTACCCTCTCTCTCACCACGCCACTATGTTTGGCTTACATGGTACAGTCGCTATACGCTTACGCTGCATCCACACAGGCTCAGCTGATTTCGTGTTGGAGTTCTTTTTGCCTAAAAGTTGCCGTGATATCGAGGAACAGAGGAAAATGTTGAATGCTCTTTCGACTATAATGGCGCACGTACCTAGAAGTTTAAGGACAGTCACGGAGAAGGAACTAGAAGAAGAAGGAAATCCAATGGCGAGAGAGGTCATAGAGAGAGGAGTGACACTGCCAAAGATAGAGAATACGTCTGAAGTACAAGAGAGTAATAGTAACCCTCAAAATGCTGGATTAGTATTCGATGGAGGAACAACAGAGATGGGCGAGCTAGGCTCTGACTATGGCAAAGGTTTGAGTGTGAATGAGAAAAGCACTTTCTCTAGTGCTACTGGTGGTTTCAGTAGAATAACTGAGAAGAAACGAACAAAAGCCGAGAAAAACATAACTTTGGATGTTCTTCGCCAATATTTCGCAGGGAGTCTCAAAGATGCTGCCAAGAGTATTGGTGGTAAGTAAAACATTTACATCCCAGTTCTTGAAATTTTCAGTTCTGTTATTGATGTTAGAATTTGTTTCAGTTTGTCCAACGACACTGAAGAGAATATGCCGGCAGCATGGGATACAAAGATGGCCATCAAGAAAGATCAAGAAAGTTGGTCATTCACTACAAAAGATCCAACGGGTCATTGACTCGGTTGAAGGTGTTTCTGGTCATCATCTACCTATAGGCTCCTTCTATGCGAATTTCCCTAATCTAGCTTCTTCACCAGAAGCATCATCATTACAACAACAACAACAACAATCCAAGAGGACGACATTCTTGTTTTCATCAACTTCACAGCCTACAAAATCCCCTGGTTCCTCGTGTAGTTACAGCTCGAGCTGCTCCAGTGAAACACAAGTTAATAAGGAAGATCCTACAGATAAGACTAGACAAGAGACAATGACTCTCTCAAGATCTTTTAAGGAAAGGCAGACCACCACACACTTATCACCCTCATCATCATCACAGGAGGATGATTTACTGAGGATAAAGGTAACCTATGAGGAGGAGAAGATCCGGTTTAGAATGCGAAACTCGCATAGGCTAAACGATCTATTGTGGGAAATAGCGAAACGGTTTAGTATAGAAGATGTGAGCAGATATGATTTGAAATACTTAGATGAAGACAATGAATGGGTTTTGTTGAGATGTGACGACGATGTAGATGAGTGTGTAGATGTTTGCAGATCATTCCCGGGACAAACAATTAAGCTTTTGCTTCAGCTCTCCTCTCAGTATCTTTCAGAACGTTCTTCTGCCAGTGGATGCCCTTCATGACATGAAGATGAAGAGACAAAGATTTTACATATATAGTCTGTATTGTGTAAGCATTGTTCATAGGTTTTCTTTTACTATTTTCAAGATTATTAGGTGGTGGTGCCAGAAAGAGAAAACGTGTAAAGAGCCTTTTCTTCTAGAAAAGAATTATTGAAGTTTTCTACTTTACTACTTTTGTAATGTGTAGTTGGTTTGCAAATGTAGATACACAATTTTTATTTACTTCTCTTCCATAAACTCTGATTAACTTTTGTGTTTAAGTTGGCATTGCAATCATAAGGAAGAAAATAAAACAGGACTCAATAAGTGACAGTTAACTACAAAGATTATATATTATTTTCTTTGAAAAAAAATATAAATTATGGCTATATTTTGACTCAATAGTGTACAACAAATGTTTCGCTAAGTTTCTAGAAATAAATAATATATACTACCAGAGAAAAAAGGATCAAATTTTGTTTTTAAAGGTGGTTCGTTTGTATATAGTGTGTATAGTACATGACTGATCCAAAAGAACTCTTTGACTATCAGTTTCGACCGGTTCTACGGCCGTGTGATGAATCATTTCCTCGAACCCGGTTATTATCAGAACCATTGCTCCGTTTACGTCTCTCTTCTTTGGGTTGGTCTCTGATAGTCCTTACGATTTCTAGTTCTCTGAGCACATCATCCATTGGCGGTCGGTTTTTGGGATCAGCCTCAAGACACCGTAGAATGAGCTCGGCGGTTTTGAGCACCGCCAAAAGTGGATACTTGTGCTCAAGCCTTGGGTCCATCATTTTCTGAAGCTTCTTCTTCTGTGTCAGCACCGGTTTAGCCCATTCCACAAGATTCTGTTGTGCAGATGGTCGGTTTGGGTCTAATGCTCTTAAACCGGTTAAGAGCTCTAGTAGTACCACCCCAAACCCGTAAACATCACTCCGCACGTAGAGATGACCTATATAACATCAATTAAAACATGCCTTCTTATCAACCGACAAAAGAAAGAAAAAACATGTTTTAAATATATTTTGCACGTTTATTTTTTTTACCTGTAGCCATGTACTCGGGAGCTGCATAACCACGTGTGCCCACGACACGCGTGGTTACGTGGGAGAATCCATTAATTGGACCTAGTTTAGCTAGTCCGAAGTCAGAAAGCTTGGCGTGGAAGTTCTGAAAAGACGGACGGCAAGAACTGTTACTAAAATAAAAAAGGACAATCTTCTAGAAACAGCAAGCAGTTTTGTTATATAAACGTGGGAAGGAGCTAGAGATATGGAAAGACGACACCGTACGGAATCAAGAAGAATATTGGAAGCCTTGAAGTCTCTATAGATAACACTCTTTTCCGAGTTATGCAAAAAGGTAAGTCCTTGAGCTGCTTCAATGGCTATCTTCAATCGTGTATCCCAAGGCAATGCCTCTGCTCCTTCTGCATTAACATTCATGGATGCATATATCTTTACATAGATGTATAAGATAAGATAATTGTTATAATGGATTGATGATTGAGTAGAATAATACTTGCGAAGAGGTGATTTTCAAGGCTTCCTTTAGGCAAATACTCATAGACCAAAAGGAACTGATTCTCTTCCCAGCAGTAACCCAAGAGCTTCACCAAATTTGGATGATGAAACTTCCCTAAGAATCTCACTTCACACTGCAATTTTACAATACAAACAATCTCAATACGACCGTTTCAATATAATCGATGTTTTACATTTCACTGTTTTATATTTTACTATAGTTAGATATTTCGCATATATATATTCGTAACTTCCTTGTCGATTACCAAGTCAAGAGTTAATCAATAGTACTTGTTCTTTTTTCATTCATAAAGATATTAGTTTGATATTTTATATTCTATCTACACGATATATGGTCGTGAATGTTCACGCACGGAGACACGTACATAAGAGAAGAAGATATACTTCACGCGCAATACAAAGAAACATCCAACCATATCGATGAAGATCTATTTCATTGACTAATTATACTATGTATGTATTGTTTCTTTCCGATTGACTAATAAATACAGAAACGTTATTAACTCCCTTGACTTCGTCTTCTTCTTTTTTTGCTAAATGTCAAGTTGACCTCTTCGTCCTTTAGGTTACTAAAAGTAAATGATAAATAACAAGTATACTTTCCAAGTTCCCAACTAAATAAATACGTTCGAATTCTAGCGACACCGTCGATGATACAACGTTAATCAATTCTAAGTAAAAAAATTGTCTAACATATCAGAAAAATAAATTTTACTTATATTATATAGTTTGAAAAGAAAAAAAGAAAATCATAAACGATTATCTTTAACTGCATTTCAAGAAAACGACAAGTAGCAAGCTTAAATGTAACAAGAAAATGTTTAAGGAGTATCATGTAATTTTGTTTTTTTAACCCAAGTTTTGTGCTTACATCTTTTTTGGCGTCTTGTGTTTACATATTTTAAAGTAAAAAACCTGTTAGTAAATTCACTAAATTGACCCTGACGTCTATTACTTTCTACATGAAATTCATCGTTAATCTTAAAATTTTCCTAATTTGCACATAAACATACTATTTCAATGCACATAAATATGACATTCCTTATTTTGGAGAAACTGACTAACTGAGACATAATTAGAATCTTTTAATGATTTGATATTTACCCTAATTAGAATCTTGTAACGCAGTTAAAATTCAAATAAAAAAAGGAAAGATTAGAGTTTACTTGCCTGCCATTCATGTAAGCCTTGCTCACTATCAGGGTTTGACTTCTTAACGGCGACTGGTCTTCCGACGCCGGCTCTAGACGGAGCTAAGGTCTTCTCATCCACCCATCCTTTGAAAACCTGTCCAAATCCACCTTCTCCGATCACAGATTCTGGTCGGAAATTCTTGGTCGCCGTCTTAAGCTCAACTAATGTAAACATCTTAAGATTTGGCGTCACTATCTTCCCGCTCGGTGGCACTGCCTTTTTCCCTATGCCTAATACCTGTTTCTCTGCCGCCGGTTTTGATGGCTGATCATCGTCGGGTCTACTCCTCTCCTGCGGTTTCTCACGAGGTGGGTTTGGGTTCTCGACGGATCTTGTCCTCTGCTGTGGTTTTTCACGAAGTTGTGTAGCGGCGGATCTCGTTCTATTTCCTGTTTCCGGCATCGGAAACTTGGGATTTAAAGCCGGCATCGTCACTAGCGCCGGAGGAAACTTTTTGTTCTCTGGATGTTGCTGCCCATGTCTCACTATATAGATCAACCATGTCACACACGATCTTGTTAGATTGAAACTTTATTTCAAGAAAATAAAAACTATGTGATATTTTAATTCAAGAACTGCAAGAAACTTATGAATCATCAGAAATAAGTCAATAACCAATCAAACAAACGAGAAAATAATAGATCTAAGATGTTTGGATTTGCCAATAAAACGAAAGAAGAAAAAAAAGAGAGATGTGTGTATGAATGAACCTGGGAGGGGTTTGGTGGAGACAGGGCTTTGTTCCTGTTGAACAGTGGAAGATCCAGAGCCAAGGCAGATGTTCCCCATTAAGACCAAACAGAGCTCTTGACTTAATTTACTCTGTTGTTTTCTCTGTTTTTAGTCTTTGCTTCACCCTTTATGATACATAAACTTTAGAGAGAACTTAACTGTCCACCCTTTCTTAGTTTCTTTTCTGGGGATTTTGATTGAAAGATGGGAGGAAGAAGCTGAGAAATAGAGAGGAAAGACCAAGCCAAATAAACTCTTTCTTTGGGGCGGAAATGTATATATTGTTAATTTATTATATATTATTATTAGTTTTTTTTTTTTTGACGATCATATTATTATTAGTTTTATAAAAAGGTTGTGTGTATGAAAGAAAAGGTCGTGAATCGTGATTATTATTTGATTGGTTGATGCTGAAATATCTATATTTATTACCAAAAATTTCAACGTTCAATTAGTCCTTTGATTCAGACACATTTTCTCATTTCATACACAACCATGTTCATCTCGAGTTTTAATAGTTTCATCATTCGTAAAGCTTCATTTTCAATACTATATTTTATTTCCGGTTCGTAAAAGATGAAACAATCTTTTTGACTTTGCATTTGTAATTTCCTACTAATTTACTTGCTTGCATATATGTCAAGTCTTTCTTAATAACTTTTGTCCAGGGTCAAAGGGAATTTTGTCGTTATAAGAGAGAGATACCTATTATACATTATGTGAAACTGTGATACCACATTTCAACGCGCTGCTCACTCACTAATCGAATGAATCGGAAACTTTGAATTCATTAAATTGTTTACAAGAAAAAAAAAATTGTATATATGTATCGTACTTTTTATGTAATCAACTCACAGTAGAGTTATATATATATATTTTTTTATGTACAAATTTTAGTATAGTGATTCTTGTCGTACTTCTTTTTCTTAGCAATATCCAGTTCACATTTGTGTCACATGGAGTCATGGACTAAGGACTGTAGTGATCATATGCGTCACCTCAATGACGTAACAACTTGAGTAAACATGTAAAGTAACGTGTTTTGGCATTCTTCAAATGTTAAACGTGGTAAAAATATTTGACTTTAAATTTTAGACAACTTCATAAGAAAAAAAATATATGTGTTCTAATTTGATGACTAATAAGTCTAATATTTCTTTGATGAGAACTAAGATTTTTACAAAATTTAGTGTTTTTTCAGTTTAGTATTTTAAACAGAAATTATACTAATATACTACAATTGTTATTTGAAAAAATATTATAAGGTAGTTAATTACGAGGGGGAAGAAAAAAACACTCGAGACTTGATTTAACTAACCAAAATTCAGAAAACGAGTGGGTTACTGTATGTGGAAAATAATTAGTATGGAGTACGTCATAAAAACAAACAGATTTAAGATAATTAGCAAACAAAAAAAAGGAAACAAATTTCTTTGTTTCTGTATGTGGAAAAATAATATTATATTTTTTCTTTTTTTGTGTACCCAAAATTATATTAGAAATAGACAGTTACAAGAAGATGAAGCTGATTCGGACATTCCCGGACAGCAAACTTGAAAGGTAAAGCAACTAAACCACAAATCAAAGATAGAGACACAAACTTGAACAAGCTTGATAGGGTACCAGGAGAAGTATTGAAACTAACTATCACAAAAACACCCATGAAAGAAGTAGCAATCAATACATAAACTTCGACTGGAATAGAGTAAGTCACCATACATTGTGACGTTAAACGAACTGCCTCATACAAAGACAGGTTGACGCCGGAGGAGTCTCCGGTGAGCAAAGAACGTTGGAACAAAGCAGAGGCTAAACCAACAAAGATGGTTTTTGGCTGGACGCAAACAGATAAGGTTACATCAGAGAAATATCCGATGAACCAATTTCGCCGAAGATGGGCAGAGAAGGAACCAACAGCAGTGGTTCTAATCTGGAGACCAACAGAACTAGTCTCAACTGCAATCAAGCAGAGGCTGGAGTAGTATCCAGTAAAATCGGAGAAGTATCCGAAATTTCTAGCCTTGCAACAAAGTGGTTCAAGAGACTGACCAACCTTAAGCAAAAAGAAAGAGACACACTGCTGGAGGAGCGCAGGTGGAGAGGTTGAGAGGAGGGACCAGCCCCAAACAAGAGGCCCATTGAAATGGATGAACACCTTCAGGGGAGCAACGGGAGGGAGGGGGAGGAGAGATAACCACTCTCCATCGAAATCACTGGAAAAACGGGAGCAATAGAACGGCAACGACCGAGGTGAGATGAACTTGTCATCTGGCGGATCTCGTGGGTCTGGCGGATCCGGAGGAGACAAAAGGCTCACCCGCAGTGCTATATCCGGTGGCCTTGGACAGGAGGAGTCCATTGAAAGCAGGAAAAGCTGAAACAGAGTTATGGAGGTGGAGACAAACCTTGCCGGTGTCGTAGATCTACCGACGGGAGGAGAAGCAGATCGATTAGACAGCAAAGATGGCGGTGGAAGGACACCGGAGGATGGGAAGGACCATATCTTCGGCGAGAGGCTGCCTCGAGCTTCATGCCTAGGAGAGAAAAACTAGGGCGAACTCTACCTAATTTAAATAATACTATATTATTAGTAAAAAATACTAGAAAGACAGATTAGATGAAACATTTTCAGCTATCTGAAAAAAATAAAAAAATATATATATCAAATTTAGAGAAGAAACACAGAGAAGTAAATGACAAATCTAAAAGCAAATCGTTATTGTCATTATGTCATATACTGTATCATTATTTGAAAAAGCTTGAAGAAAATATCAGTGGGAAGAGGTCAAACACGAGGATGGCGGGTCCGAGTATAATCATGACAGTATATGGAAATACTTTTATTCAAAAATATACTATATGATAAGCTTCCGAGGGTCAAAAGTATGTGGTCATGCAAATATGCAATTATGAGCATGACAAGATAAGTTGATAGATTGACAGTTGGTAGTATAGAAACTTAGAATAGAATGAACAAAAGTGATTAACGATGATTGATTGTGTGGCTTTCTTCATTCACACAGACGCTAATTGGTAACGGTTCGAGTTAAGTTTCTGATTTAATGCATATATAATGATGGGTTCGCTATAAGTCTATAAAACCGATGAATAAGAGAGGGTATCAAATTGCTTTTTGTTATAAAACATAACGCAAATATATAAAATATTATGTTATATATGCATATATGTATATATGTGTATGTAATATACAACACTATAATAAAGAGAGAGACGAGAGGTAAGTAAAGTGATGAAGTGATAACTTTTTCTCTCTTATTGTTATGTTCTTCTCTATTACAACAATGATCTCACCTATATACAGGAATGAGAAATACACTTTTTTACTACTTAAGAAACTTGAAGAAGAAGTAAAGGATGAGATAAACATCACTAATAGATAAGTGATATAAATGGATAAGATTAAAGTTACTTAATGTAGAAGTAATGTGATGGATAATCACAACTGTTATTATCCGGTTTATAACACATAAACCCCCTTGATTATCTATCATCATTTACTTATTGTGTACTGCCTCATTAAAAACTTTATCATAGAAAAACCATATAGGATAAAAACCATGATAAGGAAAAAAGAGTACAGTGACACAATCTCCCCCTTGAATAGACTAGTCTTTTTCTCTTCATAGGTTTCGTAGATGACTCATATCGATCATTCTTTTCTTCGAACAAACGAGTCTACTTTTCTTCATATCTTCGTAGATGATCCATATCGATCAGTCTCTTCATTCTTCTGAAGAGAGATAGACCTTCACCATTGACATTCTTCTTTGAGATCGATATTCTGCGTGTTATTTGCTGCCTTGTTAAAAACCTTCTCATGGAAAAACCCAGTGGGATAAAAACCATAATAAGGGAAAAAGAGTGCAGCCACGCGAATCATCATATTCTCCCCCTGGAAGTATCATCTTCAAAAGATGCATTTTGATCTCTGAAGATGCATTCTGAATGATGTAGTCGGAAGCACCTTTGTAAGTAACTCTGCTACATTGTTACTTGAGTTGATGGACGGGCTATCAACTTTTCTATTCTTCTCAAATTCTTGAGTGTAAGAGAGGAATTCTTGTTTTGTCGTTCTTGGTGTAGCTTCCTTTGATTTGGGCGACATATGCAACAAAGTCTTCAACAAGCATTAACTAGTTGATGCCGATCAAACCCTCTGTTTGAATTTCTTCGCCAACATGTTACGAGGCTCCAATCTTAGGTAGAAAACTATTGGTTGACGTTCGGGCATCATCCGAGCCATTAGGGATTCTCGATACGGCATATGAAGCACAATTATTTTGGCATGACTTGAACAAGCGACGGCCAAAGTCTATCACTGAAACGTCGCGAAGTCGTTGTTTTTTGCGATTTATCTTTATATTGATCCGATATAGATCTTCCATCTGCAAAACCAACTAAACCAAACTTGGGGGTTCCAAAATATATTAAGCCCAAGTTAATCACACCTTTGCAATAGAAGATACATTTTAACTCATACTCAAAATATACTCATAGAGAATGAGTTATATGCTGCAAAGAGATTAGTAGAAAATGCTATGTACAATTCATAAGATATATAAATGCTCGTCAGCATTTATATATGATCTTATATAACTATATATATATATATATATTTGACTTCCTTTAGAAGTGATTAGTATAACATCTATTTTGATAGATGTTTAGTTTGGAATATCTGGAGACATATTTGTCTTTCCAAGATATTTTATTCCAAGTAACTCTTTAAGAGTTTTGATGATGTTTAAAATCATCACTGTTATGAGTTTTCGAAAACATAATTATGATATCATATATTTTTCAGGATAAGCTCTTCAAGCATCCCATAAAGCATATTTCAAGTCATTCATATAGCATCCATTTTGTTTGATAGGGTATTTTAACAAAACATGGCGCGACACACCATTTTGTTATATATCATTATACCCTTGTGATGCTTGGACCATTAGTCCAAAAATTACTCGTCTTTCATACGAGTTTAATATAGACTTGATTACCTCTTTTATTGGCCAATATATATCTCTATACGCTCACAAAGCGGATATTTATGATCCTCATTAATCACATTTGCGCTATATCATTTTATTGTCGACATGTATGCCTTTGGTTCCATATTTCCCGTAATGATATGGTTAATCGAGATCTCTTTAATCATTATATAAACGATTTTATACAGGTACCTGATTTCGTTATTAACCATATCAATCGGTTTCTCTACTCTTCTCGAGAAGTATCTTGCTCCTTTTTAGGAGTCTATATGCTCCTCTCAGGGAGTCTATTGGCTCTTCTTTAAGAGTCTATCTACTCTTCTTTAAGAGTTCATTTGCTCCTCTTTTGAGAGTATAAACCTCTTTTTAATTTGCTCATTTCTCTTTTCGAGGATTTTATTTATCTTAGGAACCAAAGTAGTCTATCACGTTTCTTATGTGTCATAGACTTAGTATGTCATCCATCAGAGACATATTTTATTGGAGAATTTTTAGCTGGGATGTGAGATTTCTCAGAACTACAAGTTCATATTCATTTATGTAAGGATCAATAATTATATGAAATCTCATCCATCAGCTTTTTGCATTTGATTTGCAATATAAATTTTGAATAGTGGTCTTTTGAACTTTTGAACTTTCAAGTTCATATTCATTTGTTCAAAGATCCAAAATTATTCGATGATTCTCCCATAATGATGGAGAACTTTATCATCTAACATGATGATATGCAAATCTTGCAATAGGCACATCTCTCATAAAATGGCTTTAACATTATTAGAGCGGAGACTAATCTCCCGCATCTATATATCTCATCCTTTGTGGATGATATTTTTATGTGGTGTGGAGGAGCATTTTATAATATATATCACACACCCATAAGATTCAAAATGAGAAATATTTGATCTCCAACCATGAATACATAACATGGGAGAAATATTTCTTTATAAAATGGTGGCCTCATATATAATATTGACTACATGAAAAACTGCATGTTCCATTTTTTGAAATAGAGATTAAATCACCAAGAACCATTTTGCAATCTCTTGGGGTTGCGCTATGAATGATTCATTATAGCTCATTTCAAGAGTGAACATCATGGATGCTCCACTTTATCACATACGACATATATATGTGATAAACCATAGGATATAACTTCACTAGAGTTATATCGCTCTGGGGTGTCAAATTCACCAAAGTTTATCAACTTATTGTCGATGTGGGATTCCTTTAATTCTCCCCCTCTAGATGATAACTCTTGGAGTTTACTCATCTCGTACCGAATCCCACTTTAGGATCAATAACATACCAATTTCGGTTATGTCTATTATCTTAGATTCTTATAAGATGTGAGATTAGTATTACCCCTCTCAAGATGATGACTTTTATGTCTATTCACCTTTGACCGAATCTTATTTTTAGATCGGTTATATTTGGGGTTTAATTTGGAGATTTATTAAGGAAATCAAACCATCATATGTATACAATGAGCTTGTTAATCCAAAGAGATGGTGAATGGGCCAACACTATATGATTCTGGAGGCATAGCCTACTATAGAATTAAGGAGGAGGTATATAACCATCGACTCCATAAACAATAAATAGAAATTTAGATGAATTTAAATAAACTCAAATAAATTCAACATAAATTAGATGTTACCTGAAATATGAATGAAGTGCACTGCTTACAACTTCATGAAATGTGAACTGGGACATGCAATACTTTTGAAAAAACTTTTGTTCCTCTGAACAAATGCTCAATGATTTTTAATATCATTGATTGACCGGGATGACTTGACCGGTAATGTTATAATTAAAGCATAAAAGAATTTCATATTTACTATTATTTTGCCATCTTTTTTTTGTATGATATAATCATATACATGTGTGTCTCCAATATGGCCGATCTTGGGATACCATATTTATATATAGTCTCAACATAATAATTTCATTAAGAAAAAAAAATGTCTTTAAAACTCCATGAGTTTTTTTGAGACTTTGGAGAACACTAGACATCGATAATTATGAATATGATGTCTTTGAAAGTCGAGAGACTAACTCATCTAGACCTTCCAATTATGTTTGCACTGTCTAGGATATACTAACATGTGCTTCATATATTCTCATAAGAGAAATATATTTTTGATTTTAAAGAAATTTCATTGTCTTTAAATCTCATATAACACATATAGTTATTCTTTACTAATAAACGGAATTAAATAAACAAACACATAAATTCAGAAAATAAAATAAGAGCTATAGCCTTATATATAAGAACTCAATAGACATAGCTTTTCTTTGATCGTAGAATAGGCAGAGCCTATCATATATAACGATCAATCTGAAAAAGACAAAGCTTTTTATTTGATCATGAATGAGGTAGAACCTCTATATGTATAACGATCAATCCGGAAAAGACAAAATCTTTTATTTGATCATGAATGAGGCAGAACCTCTATATATATAACGATCAATCCGGAAAAGATAAACCTTTTATTTGATCATATAAAAGGCAAAACCGATCTTTCCGGAAAGGACATAGCCATTTGTTAGATCGTGATGGAGGGGCAAAACCTACCATATCAAATGATCAATCCAAATATTATATAACTTTATATATGATCGTAAAGGAGGTAGAGCCTACCATATATAACGATCTATCTGTCTGTAAAAGACATAGCTTTTATTTGATCGTGAAGGAGGCAGAGCCTACCATATATCAAACGATCAATTCAGATAAAACATAACTATATATTTGATCGCAAAGGAGGTAAAACCTACCACTTATAACGATCAATCCAGAAAATGACATAGTCTTTATATTTAATCATATAGGAGGCATAGCCTGCCATTTTTAACAATTTTTCTGGAAAAGACATAGTATCTTGTTAGATCTAGAAGGAGGCAAAGCCTACCATATAAAATGATCCATCCAAAAATTATATAGCTCTATGTATGATCAAAAAGGAGGCAAAACCTACCATATATAACGATCTATCTATCCGAAAAAGAAATAGCTTTTATTTGATCGTGAAGGAGGCAGAGCCTACTATATATCTAACGATCTATCCAGATATAATTTAGCTATAGATTTGATCGTAAAGGAGGCAATACCTACAACTTATGACGATCAATCCGGAAAAAAACATAATTTCACGATGTCTATAATATTTGTGTTCTATAAACATAATTGAAACAATAAAAACTTACTTATCTCATAAAAGCTTCAGCAGTAAAGACATCGTGCTGATAACGTGTTATAAAATATAACGCAAATCTATAAAATATTATATTATATATGTATATATGTGTATGTAATATACAACACTATAATAAAGAGCGAGACGAAAGGTAAGTAAAGTGATGAAGTGATAACTTCTTCTCTCTTATTGTTATGTTCTTCTCTATTACAGCAATGATCTCACTTATATATAGGAATGAGAAATACACTTTCTTACTACTTAAGAAACTTGAAGAAGAAGTAAAGGATGAGATAAACATCACTAATAGATAAGTGATATAAATGGATAAGATTAAAGTTACTTAATGTAGAAGTAATGTGATGGATAATCACAACTGTTATTATCCGGTTTATAACACTTTTAATTATATTTTCCTTTCTTTAAACTTATCTTCTGAAGAGATCACGTAGAAAACGTGGGGAGATGTTATTTTATTCTTCTTCTAGATGTTAATTAGTATGCGACTATGTGTAAATCGGACTAATTAGAATGTAATGCAAGTTGACATAAACTATATGTTCGACGTCCGCGTAGAGTCACCACCTAATTGCATTTTAGATTTAATTTTCTCCTCTTTGTAAGAAAAAATCAAACGACTTCGTGCTTGACTATATTATCTGTATCTTGTATGTCACATTCTTAACATACTCTCTGAAATCCTTTTTTAAATTTGAACATATATTTAGAAAATTATTGTATTTAAATATAATATACGGTTCTCTTTTGGTAAACAAATCTAACTCACTTGAAAAATTATTAATTGTGTACTCATACAAATTAGGGAAAAAATTATAAAGGAAACTAAAAATACTTGAGAAAAAAAGTCAAAAGCGTAAAACATGTATGTGTGCGTATTAACGACCCACCAATAATATTTGTATGTATGATGTACCTATATATATTTTTGAACGTAAGAGTTCAGTTTTTTACAAAGCACCATTTACTTCATCAAGCCCAAAACAAAATAAAACTCTCTTCATCGGTTCATCCGACCAAATCCCATTGAAAAAGCTGACTAAAACAAAAAAAAACCCTGGAAAAAAGCACAAACATATAGCGGCCTTATCAGGAAGGAACCTTCTGTTTCTAGCAGAGGTTTCACTTAAATGACTCTTAAAATTTAGTAACTCTGTTTTGTTGTTTCCCCTCTTGACTGGTTAGAGTCCGTAGACTTGCGGGCCGCTCTTCGAGTTTCATGAGATTTGCTCTGAGCGGCTATGTACTCAAATGCTACAACCACATCTCCTATTTTCGGTCGGTAATTCGCTTCTTCCTTAAGGCACATCTCGGTTATAGCAATCGCGTAGCTAAGACACCTCTTCGAGTACTTTCCCCGTAGCAAGGGATCAACTAGTTGTCCAAATTTCTTAGGGTCCTTGAGGTATGGTCGCGCCTGCATATATCAAAACACATAACAAGAAACACACGACGGTAAGACAAGATTTTTGAGTTGCGGTAAAAATCTGGTTTTTCAATTGTTTGGATTACTACTTACCCACGTAACAAGGTACTGCTCTCCGTTTGGTTTACTCAAATCAATAGCTTTCCTGCCGGAGATCAGCTCAAGCAACACTACACCGAAGCTATAGATATCCGATTTAATGGTCAATCTTCCACTCATTGCGTATTCTGGAGCACAGTATCCGTAAGTACCCATGATCCGAGTCGACACATGTGTCCTGTTTCCCACAGGACCAACCTTGGCGAGTCCAAAATCAGAAAGCTTGACGCTAAAGTCTTTATCTAACAAAATGTTTGCTGATTTCAAATCTCGGTAAATCACGGATGGGCTTATTTTACAGTGAAGATACTCAATCCCTCTAGCTGCACCTACCGCGATCTTCATCCGAGTGTTCCAACTTAGCGGAGTCTGATCAGGCTCAAGATCTTAATTCAAACAAACAACAAGAGAGGTTTCTTTATTAGTAACAAAAAGATGAGAACTCTTTCAATTTGGTGGGGGGATTTGGAAAAGATATATGCGTTACCAAAAAGATGATCTTCTAAGCTACCCATTGGCATGTATTCATAAACGAGAAGTCTCTGAGCACCAGAAGTGCAGTAACCGATTAAAGTTACTAGATTTGGATGATAGAAGACGCTGAGCATACAGACCTCTACTATGAATTCTTGATTCCCTTGATGTCCACCCGGGTTTAACTGCTTGATCGCCACCACCTACTCAATCAATATTCCCATCAGATTTCTTATAACATTTTCAGATTTCCTGTAAAAAAAAAACTTATGATTGAAGACAGAGTTCGTGAGTTTGTTTACTCACTTGTCCTGAATCTAAACGTCCCCTGTAAACACTCCCAAAGCCTCCTTTTCCGATCATATTCGCCTCCCGAAAATTCTTAGTGGCGGCAGCTAACTCCTTGAACGTGAAACTCCGAGCGCCACCACCCGGTTTATCGCTATTCACTTTCCCATTAACTGGCCAAAACCCAAAAATTCAAAAACATGAATATGTTATCATCAACATTTCAAAGAATGTCTTTAAATAGTCATCAGAATTGTTCTAACCTAAAATGCCAGATTTAGACCCTGTTCCTCTTGAATCGCTTCTTGTCTTAACTGCATGCAAGAGAATCACAAATGAGTAGGGAAAACAAAAAAAAACCTGGAGAGGTCCAAAATGAAAACAGAGAAAAAAGCAATTTCAAAACCTGAGGAATAATCGGTTAAGGCGGAAAGGGTATCAATGTTGATTTTCATGTCCTTGGTTTGGGTGGTGAGACAAGAGAAACACCTCATCATTTTTTTATTTTTTTTTGTTAAATAAATAAACTGGTGATATGATGGGTATTGATGAACGTAAATACAACAACAATGGTGGACGAAATGGATTCAGAGAAGGAGCTGGTTTGAGATGATGTCCAACATTATCATCAAACCTAGCTCCCGGAGAACCCTCACACACGAAACAGAACCAAAAGTTCAAAAAAAAAAAACCCTAGGATTCTTGTAATAACAAGAAAGAAAAAGAAAGAACGTGACCTAAGATTTGTTTCTTGGATTATAAAATGGGAAAGAGAGAAAGAGAGAGATCAGAGAGTCTTTCTCTTTCTTTCTCTATAATTCAAGAAAACAAAATGATCAGTAAATGATTCCTTAGGAAGAATCTGAATAGGAGAGAACTAAATTTATAGAAATGGCATTATGAATGGTGAAAAATGGTTTCTTTATATATACTAAAGAGGAAGAAACAGGCTTTTTTACTCTTCTCTTTGAGAGAAATTATTAAAAAGAGTGGTGAGATCAGCTAGCAACTGTGAAAATATTTTGAGGGCAACGGAAGCGAAATTAAAGGAGCCAATGAGATCCTAATTTTGGAACTGCGCGTCGTTTCTTCCATTTCTTCTGTTGTCTTTTTTTGTTTATATATTCAAACGTTTGTTTTCCGTTGGAATTTGAACTAATATATGTAACGTATAAGATGTAAGACTATTTAAGACTTAAGAGACACGGTTTCTCATAAATTTAAACAAAAAAAAAAAAATTCGAGGGTTCAAATTTTTTTACATATTAACACTCACAATAAACATCATTTACAAAAAAAAANAAAAAAAAAAAAAAAAAAAAAAACACTCACAATAAACATTGTTCACTTAATTACTTTTTTGACTTTGAATATGTATTACCACAACAAACACTATAAATGCCTCTTTTTTTGTTGGTTAAATTTTATAATATAAATGCATTATGTTGGTGGAGTTTGATAAACTTATCTCTATTAATATAATCCATATAATTCAACAAACTAAAACTATACCTAGAGTAGAAACATTTGATAAGTAGTATATTTGAATAATTTTGATAACCAAATTGGCAAATGGGCTTCCACTCCTCTCATTAAAATACTCAAAAATAAAACTTGTTTAAGAAGAAAACCAAACAGATTTGGACCTCATCAATCAAAAACATCGAACGAAGATGTCCACTTCCGTCGTAGACGAGCCATCGGCCAACGAGGAAACTTCTCCATTGTCGTTTCCATTAACGTCGTTGCCAGATCCATTGACTTTGAGCTGCCTTGCTCGAGTTTCGAGATTGGACCACTTAGCCTTATCTCTAGTCTCCAAAAGATACCGCTCTCTCGTAATCTCCCCTGAGCTTTACAAGACACGATCGTTATTAGGTCGTACCGACGAGTGCCACTACGTATGTTTAAGCACCAAGACCTACCCAACCTCTCGTTGGTTTATCCTCCGACGAGAATATACCAAGACCTGCCAAGAAAACGCCGCAGCAGAGGATCTGGTCCCTGTCCTTTCTTTCCCAACTCAGCTTCCTGAGCTGTCTTCTTTCGTGGCTCTGGATTGGGGGATTTATGTCATCGGTGGATTAACAAACGACAGTAGAACGTCTGATGTCTTGCTTCTGGATTGTCGGACTAACACGTGGCGCCACGCCCCTTCTATGGGAGTAGCTCGAGCTTCCGCAGCCGTTGGCGTCGTAGGTGGGAAGATATATGTGTTTGGAGGATGCGAGAGCTTTGATTGTTCGAACTGGGCAGAGGTATTTGATCCAAAGACTCAAACTTGGGATGTTTTGGTGCCAATGCCTGATCGGAATGAAGGTGATAATCTGATCCGTGAGACCCTAGTGATGGATGAGAAGGTTTACGCTGTGAGTCTTTGGGACGGAAGCTTCTACTACTCTCCACGTGAAGGTAAATGGGGAAGAAAGAAGAAGTCAGAGACTCAAAGTTATTATTGTGTGATTGAGAAAGTGTTGTACAGTTGTGATAAGTTCGGGAGTTTAGTTTGGCGTGACTCTGAGGAAATGGAGTGGAAGGAAGTGAAAGGCTTGAAGGCTCTACGGTTGAAGTTTCCTAGCTCGGCCTCCTTCCGCTCCTTTGCAAACGAAAAGTGTGTCAGTAAGCTGAGCAGTTTTGGTGTCAACATTGTGGTCTCCTCTGTCAGGGCTACCTTTGATGTTTGGTGGGATGTTTGGTGTACCGAGATTTCGTTGGAAAGACGTGAGGAGGAAGGTGAAATTTGGGGAACTATTGAATCAGAAGCTGTGACCGTAGTTGATCATGTTCCCTCTGGTCGTGTTCCGGTTGAGGTTTTGTGTTCTGCTACTGTCTATGTCTAAATTGATCAACGACGACAGAGCTTGTTTGGTCTTGTGGATATTACTATATCAATGCTTAATATTATTGTTTCAGTTTTCTGTGAACAAGAATTTGTTATTTCTGTTTGTGTGTGTTTGCACCAATGAATACAACAAGTTATTCAAGGGGATATAATCTTCTTGTTATTATCACTTATGCAGATCCACAAGACCAAACCAAACGTACATGACGTGCAATCCTTTCATAAGGATGAAACCAATAGTCAAATGCACATTCATAACTCTAATTTGATGGACTAAAAAATTGTACTAATTGTATATATTCATACATCTTGTGAGTTCTCTTATCGGTTGTCTTGTTTACCCTAAAAAAAAAATCTGAAAGTTGCAACAATCTGTACATAGACTTCCCCTATATTTTCAACCTTGTACCAAGAATCACAAGCCTCTCAGCCTCTTCTTCTTTCTCCTATCAGTAAAGCTTTCAAGATTAGTAGATATTACCTAGAGTTGTAACGCCAAATCCGGATGCTGCGATGAACCTGCTTGATTGTTAGAGCCCGGTGAGTTTGGTGAGAGGAGCCTATCGTTAAGGTCCGGTGGCAACTGCTGAAACTCCTGTTTTATGTTCGGAGACAAGCCTTGTTGCGAGACATCTGTATCCAGCATCTGGTTTGGTTTGTTGTTAAATCCGCTTAAACTATGGACTAGACCATTGCTCTTGGTTTCTTGATTCAATACGTGAGCAGCTGGTTTAGACTCTTTGCTCTCATGAGAAGAATGTCTGTTTCCTATGATGGAGCTTGAGACAGAGGTTGTGGGAGACATGATTCTGCTTGGATGACGATGATCATCAGACGCAAAGTCACTTGAACACTTTTGCTTTCCGGACACTAAGATTTGCTGTTGAGGAGTACTCTCAGAAGGAGCTTCTGGGTTCTCCCCAACCCACCCAGGACCAAACTCGGTTCCAGTTGGTAATATTGTTTGAATTCTTTTGTCGGCAAATCTCCAAGCAACAGGACCAAGTTTTGCTGCATATCGTACTAGACTCCTAGCGTATCCATATTCAGTTCTCAACCCAACCTGATCAAATAAGAAAACACATGGTCAGATTCTTCGTTTCTTAAAACAAAGGAGACTTTTTTATAAAAGTAGGTAACACGTACAGGAGTTAACTGTTTTAAATCATCTTCAAGCATTGTAAAAAGCGAAGCTTCTTGCAAGGAAGTAGAGATCTGGTTGTAGGTATCTCGCCTGTTCTCATCGACGTTTTTCATCCCATACTTATTCACGGCCTTCACAACAGAAGCTACAGAAAAAGAGTTTATGTCAACAATAAGTATAGGCAAAGTGAGAGTCTGAAGAAGGTAGTATTAGAAAAGGAAGATCTTTACGTGGAAACTCCTTATCCCAATCTATCAAGAAGCCATTTTGATTCTCATTACTATGGTTGATTCTAACGCAACTTTCTGCTTGACGGAATCCATAAGGAGGATTTTTCCTTAGATTGTAAGAACCGGATAATCTAGAGCTATCTCCAGCTGCATCAGCTGAAATTTCAGAAGTCGTGCTGCGGTTAATCAAAGATTGCTCAAGCTGTTTCTTAAGGCCTGAGCCTGGAGGACGGCCTCTTTTGACCACTTTAGGCTGTTGTTGTTGTGACAGTGACACTTGTTCTTCTCCATCACTTTCTTGTCTCAAATTTCCGAAGTCCTTTTTAGCCAACTCAAGCATAGCTCGTGCCTGTTACACACCCATAGATATACTATCAGAGAAACAAACGGAAGCAAATTAGCAAATTTATATAAGCCAAGACAAACCTGTCGGAAGTATACTGTGTCTGCAGAATTGTACTCCATCGCATTTGTACATATTAAAAACACGTCTTGCTGCATCAAAATGAGAGTAGTATCAGAGAGATTTACTCCTGACAATAAACAATAGTTTCAGACACAACCAGTTTTTAACTTTTAACAGTATATTTGCACCATCTCATGGTTACAAAGTCACACTGTGGCTATCAAAATGTCAGATAGTTTAGTAGTAAGACTAAGAAACCCTTGAACGCTTGTCGGCAAACACAGATGTTGCAGCTACCAGAGAAACTATTGCACGAGACTAAACAATATGAAGAATCAAAACTATGAAAGATGAAAACTCCGCTTTAGAAAAAAACAGAGCAGAGATGTAATTATACACAGCCAACTGATAGTGCAGTGAGAAGCAATGTACAAAGGTTCAATTACGAGACTTGCCTCAAATTGTTCTAAGGTGGAGTATGAACCGGATTCTAATTTCTTTCGCAATGTGCTGAAATCCATCGGATTCTTGATAATCTCATGATAATCAGGAAGCTGTAAACAAACTTTCACAAGTAAGATAAATGCAAGAGAAAATGTTTCAACATCAACAAGCTTAAACAATAAAGAAACAATTCACCTCCTCAGTATCAACTGGGTCAGAGTACACTCCATATGTATCCTTCCTACAAGTATTTGTAAAAGAACATCAATCAAAAAAACGAAACCCAGAATTAAATCACAACAGTAGAGAAGGAAGCCAGAAAAAAATGGAGAACATACTTTTGAACTCTATCCAGGATGAACAAGAGCAACTTTTTGTCAGGCAAAGGTGTAGAAGAGGGGCCATACGACTCCACAAGTGACCCTCCTCCTCCTGTCCACAAGTTAAATACCACAATTTTATTTAAATTAATTAATTAGTACAAACAAATTACACAGGTTTCTGCCTTTTCATAAAACATGAGAAAAAATAGGAAATTATAAATACTTAAGAGAATGTGTGTCGCTTTCGAAGCCTTTTCTCCCTGCAGGAATACAAAAACAGAGTATATCTATCATCAACCTCATGTTAAAATAAATAAAAACAGATCCTAAACACAATAAAACAGATGTCTGTATTTATGACAACTTTCATGTCCGTCGTGAAAGTACAATTTTTTTTTAAAGAAACTATCAGTAGAGTAGTAAAAGACAAAGTGAGAGAACTTGTCTTCAGACATGATTGTCTCTTCAGTGCAGAACCGTCTTTAATTTTTTTTTTTTGTTTTGTGATAACTATGAATTAATACTAAAATCAAAAAGAATAAAATATTATATATTCTGAAAGAAAGAAGAAACTCAAATCAAATCAGCCAACAACAACACCAAGATTTTTCTCGTCCAAAAATAAAAAAGGGAGAAAAAAAATAAAAAGAAAAATACAGAAAAAGCTGAAATTATGAATTCCCATTTCCCACCAACAAAGAAAAAAAGAGGAAATAGTCAAAACTCATCACTCAATAACCTTATTTAAGCATCAACACGAACCTCAATTAACGCGCCAAATTCTCAACCAAAAAATACAAAACCCTAAATTAACTGTTTTTTTTTCTTTTCCCAACTTCGATTTTTTCCCCAAAAATATATATATTTTTTAATAACTAACCGTATTATCGTCAGATCCGTGACGGCGGGTGATTGAAGCATCGGTATTGAAATCTCCGCCGCCGTCAGATTTGAAATCAGAAAAAGAATCGTGTGAATTCAATCCGTGCAAAAGCCGATGCTTTTTGTCTCTCCGCTCATCGTCTTCATCTCCAGAATTAAAATTCCGGCGATTTGATCGGGCGGCGCCGCCGGAATTAGGGTTTCTAAAACCGGATCTAAGCTCTTCTTCTTCTTTTTTAACATCGGGCTTTGTTCTCTGAAGAAGCAATTGTTGCTGTTGTTGTTTAATAGCTCGTTTCTGGAGATCGAGTAGAGATGGCCTACCTATCTTCTTCTTCTTCTTCGTCATTGTGTTATTATTACTATCAGCTGCTGCTGCTACCTCACCCATCCTCTCTCTCGTTCTCGCCTTCTCGCTAAACTCGTCGTTTCGTTTCTATTCATTCTTTTTTTGGGTTTACACTTTTTAGTTTACACACTTCTTCTACTACACATGTGCGAGTGAGTGAGTTCGTACGTGCTGACCGAAACGTGGACACGGTTTTACTCGTGCGTGCTTTTTGATACACGTGTTTTATACTGTATGGATTGTTTTGGGATAACGTTTCTGACTTTTCGATTTAATTGGGCCCAAATGGGCCTCTCTATATCTATATCCAGTTTGCAACATTATTGTGAAATGCAATTCCCCTTTTATTTTATTTTTTTGGTGGGGAAATTGGATTTGGATCCATGGTTTTTGAAGATTGTAAATGTATATATATTAGGATATACTTAGGTCTGTTCTAATTTTGTTACTGCAATCATACATAAAACCTACGTTAAAAAATTGCATGTTGCTGAATAAAACAAATTTCACAACTGTGTATGACAAAAAAAAAAAAAAAGGAAATCAAAACGAAAAGGAAGAACTTTGACTAAAACGTAATTTAAAAATGACACCAAAACGTATTAGTTTGGTAAGTCTACATGTTCACATGTGTTCTGTCATTACTTCCACAATTACGTACATTAATCAACGTTTTTTTTCTTGGTAAATGTCTATTTTTTTATGTTTTTTTATTGTCGGTGTCTGTGTTTTTTTTTTTTTGTATCTTCTTCCGTCCTTTTGCTTAACTGACTAAATCTCTTTTTTTTTTTTTTTTTTTTT
>NC_025693.1:30764098-30835270 GCF_000633955.1 Camelina sativa
TTTTTTTTTTTTTTTTTTTTAAGTTCCCATCTTTCTTCCCCTGACTCGATTTCAGGCAAAAAATCATCTCTGTCGGGTTCAAGCTTGAGAAAATGATGAGCAGTTGACCTGATGTGGTGTACATGGAAGTAACTCGATTTCACACGTTTTCCACTTAAAAGATTTGGTATATTACCCACATGGTCGTTTCTCAATTTCTCAAGCTAAAAGAAGAAACCAAGGTTCTTCTTTGTTCTTGGTTTAGATCGGTTTCTTGATTCTTCAGGGCTTCTTTCGTTTGAAACTGGTACGTATGCTTAATACACTCGTGAGAAAGAAAAAACAAAATTATTCTTTACCGCGATTCTAAATTTAGTAATATTTTTGATCATTGTGTTGGAAAAAAAAAATTTGTTCAATTTCGGCTTTTAGTTTTGATTTAAGTAACAGCTAAATCATTGTTCTTCTCGGAACTTAGCTTAATTTGGTATACTAAGCACTTTTTAATCCAACAGTTACTGATTACGTAATTGGGTTGGGGCATCTTCTTCTGTTAGAAGGAATTATTTATCAATATGGCCGGAAGTGGAAGTTGGGATGGAAGCCAATCAGATAACAGTTCTCAGTTCGAGCCAGGGATTGATAATATCTACGAAGCTTTTATATGTCCATTGACAAAGCAAGTTATGCATGATCCCGTCACTTTAGAGAATGGTCAAACGTTTGAGCGTGAGGCTATTGAGATATGGTTCAAGGAATGCCGCGATAACGGTCAGCCTCTGTCTTGTCCTATAACTTCCAAGGAGCTGAGTGTCACTGATCTAAGCCCGAGTATAGCTTTGCGTAACACAATCGAAGAGTGGAGAGCTAGGAACGATGCTTTGAAGCTAGATATTGCTCGTCAGTCACTCTACTTGGCAAATGCTGAGACCAATATTCTGCTGGCTTTGAAGAACGTACGAGATATTTGTAGGAACATTCGTAAGATCAGGCACCGTGTGCGCAACCCTCAGCTCGTTCGGTTGATTACTGATATGTTAAAGAGTAGTAGTCATGAAGTGCGGTATAAGGCTTTACAAACTCTTCAAGTCGTTGTTGAGGGAGATGATGAGAGCAAGGTTTGTCTCTGTTTTATCTCTCTGTGTTTTTCTCTTAATCCCTTTGTTAGTTAACTTATTAGTGTGTTGTGTTGTGTTGCAGTCAATAGTAGCTGAAGGAGACAATGTGCGTACAATAGTCAAGTTCCTAGCGCAAGAGCAATCAAAGGGGAGAGAAGCAGCTGTTTCTGTCTTGTTTGAGCTATCCAAATCTGAGTCCTTGTGCGAGAAGATTGGATCAGTTCGTGGAGCAATCATATTGTTGGTTGGTCTTACAAGCAGCAACTCAGAGAATGTTTCAACTGTTGAGAAAGCTGATAGAACTTTGACAAACTTGGAAGTATCAGAGGATAATGTTCGAGAGATGGCTTCCAATGGTAGACTACAGCCTCTTCTTGCTAAGCTTCTTGAAGGTGAGTTTACCAAACCATTTTTCTCTGATTGGTTGGGATGGAACTGTAACAATGGAAACATAGAATCTCTTAGTTGGTTAGGTATCTGAATCATAGCTATATATGATATGCAGGTTCACCTGAAACAAAAATCTCTATGGCTTCTTACCTTGGGGAGCTTGCCTTAAATAACGAGGTGAGAGTTATTGTGGCTCAAACTGTGGGTTCTTCTCTTATCGATCTTATGAGAACTCGCAACATGCGCCAACGGGAAGCTGCTTTGCGAGCTCTCAACAACATCTCAACGTTTGAGGGGAGTGCCAAAGTCTTAATCGATACAGGAATACTACCACCGCTTATCAAAGACCTGTTTTATGTTGGGCCAAACCAGCTTCCAATTCGACTTAAGGAAGTCTCTGCCACTATTCTTGCAAATATAGTGAACATTGGCTATGACTTTTACAAAGTTCCTGTTGGACCTGATCACCAAACTCTTGTTTCAGAGGAGATAGTGGAAAATCTACTACAACTAACTAGCAACACTGGTCCAGAAATCCAGGGAAAGCTGTTGGCGGTTCTTGTTGGACTCACTAGCTGTCCTAATTCGGTTATTAATGTTGTTTCTGCTATCAGAAACTCAGCTGCCATCATTAGCTTGGTTCAGTTCGTTGAGATTCATGAGAATGATGATTTACGTTTAGCTTCTATCAAGCTTCTTCATAACATTTCCCCACACATGAGTGAGGAACTAGCCAATGCGTTGCGTGGCACTGTTGGACAGCTTGGTAGCCTTGTCTCGATCATATTAGAGAATACACCAACCATCACTGAGGAACAAGCTGCAGCTGCTGGACTTTTAGCTGAACTTCCTGAGAGAGATTTGGTTCTGACGACGAGATTGTTAAAAGATGGTGCTTTTGAGAAAATTATCTCCAAGATAAATGGTATTCGCCAAGGAGAAATCAGGGGAATCCGGTTCGAGAGAACATTTCTCGAAAGACTTGTTAGTATTCTTGCTCGCATCACCTTTGCACTCACCAAGGAGACTCAAGCCGTTTCGTTCTGCCGTGAGAACAATCTTACTTTATTTTTCCTTGAGCTCCTTCAATCCAACAGTCAGGACAACATCCAGATGGCTTCTGCAATAGCTTTGGAGAATCTTTCACTTGAATCCAAGAATCTAACAAGGATACCTGAACTGCCTCCTCCCAACTACTGTGTATCAATCTTTTCATGTCTGAGCAAGCCGCCTGTTGTTCTAGGTATCTGCAAGATCCATCAAGGGATATGCTCAGTGAGAGAAAGCTTTTGTCTCGTTGAAGGACAAGCAGTAGATAAGTTGGTTGATCTATTGGACCATGAAAATGAGAAGGTGGTTGGAGCTGCACTTGCAGCTCTTTCTACTTTGTTAGAAGACGGTTTAGAAGTTGAGAAAGGAGTGAGATTGATTGATGAAGCAGACGGGATTACGCCTATATTAAACGTTCTTTTGGAGAATCAAACAGAGAATTTGAGGATTAGAGCTGTGTGGATGGTAGAGAGGATCTTACGAATTGAAGAAATAGCTAGAGAAGTCGGAGAAGAACAAAACGTAACTGCAGCACTTATTGACGCCTTTCAAAACGCTGATTTTAAGACAAAACAGATTGCTGAGAACGCCTTGAGGCACATTGATAAGATCCCAAACTTCTCTGGTATATTCTCCAACATTGGTTAGACCTATATGCATTCTTGTAAATGATTTTAAGATAATTTGATTCATTGTTAAACTCAGAGGAACTTGAGCTGTCATCCAAAGTTGATAAACACTGCTCATTAAGGTACAAAAATTTTCTAATGGGAGTGAATTCGAAAGTCTGGTTTTAAGCTTAAGAAGATTTGCTACATTTAACTTTTCTAGATCTCATCAATGAATTCTAGAAGATCTTCAATTTCTTGCCTCAAAGCTATGATCTTTTGCTGCTGAGAAGCGATCCGGTTTTCGATATCACGTCCCGATGATTTCTTCTCGTACCCTTCCACAACAGTGGTATGCTTGGCCATCAACTTCTCTTGAAGTTCTTTCTCTTTCACAACTAGCTCTTCAACCTGCATCAATGAAAAATGTTTGACATAAGAGACTGTTAAGCAGCGCAGAGACTAAGAGAGGTGAGACAGGTGTAATTAAATTTGGGACCTTTGGAGATATGTGAGAAGCTGATGGGGAAGACTGTAAGAAACCCTGCAACGGCTTCAGTTCTTTCGAAAGATCTTTCAGTAAACTGTCAGTGGATTTGCGGGCTGCTTTGCAGGTTTGAATGTCACCGGTTCTTGAGAGATCACGCAGCGATGCTTCGAGCTTATCATGTGCAGCTAAGCATTTTTGAATGATGCTTTGGACTTCCTGGAGTGTTGCTAAGACCTGAAAAACAAAAGGAGCCATGTTTTGATATTTACCATTGAGAGAATCAAGATGTCAGTATATTGCAGAAAATATGCTTGAAAAAAAAAGGCTCCAATGTACCTCATCCCATTGGAGTTTGGCTAAATATGTAGGAGAGGACTTGGAGATTGAGAAGTCAGCCCGTGTGTATATGATGCAAGTGATGAACAAAACAAAAAATCCAGAGATCAGCATCAATGGCTCACTCAGTAGATTGATGTTGCTGAACTTATAGTAAACCTGTACAGAAAACAAATCTCATGATCAACTAAACATTGGAATATTGTGGATTTAGAACGACAGCATTTCTAACGTATTACATTACCTGGATATGCTGATTGTGATCTAGGACAACGTTGTCTTTTTCGAGAACAACAACTGGTCTACCAGCTATATCTAAGTGTGAATATTTGATCTGCAAAGAACAGTAAGTTTATAGAAGTGAAATACACGGAGACTTATAATCACTAGACAGATGATATATCATGATCAAATAAAGCCAAGACTCTGTTACCTCTCGAGACTGCTTGACAGCAAACGGAGTGGTAACTGATATATCCTTTGACCCCTCGGGTAAAACAACCTACGATGGAAGAAGAAAACACAACTAAAACATCACGCAAGTAGAATTTTTACTCAATGTCACTCAATATCGGTGTATCACAGGTCAATCCATGCTGCATTGATTAATTTGCTTCTACCTCATTCCTAAGCTAATGAAAATCAAACTACGAAAGGAAAACACTTCAAGTGGAAAGTTTATAACACCAACCTGTACAATTAGTTTTTCAGTGACAAGGTCAATCATAGGGGAGCCAAAGGAGATGTTGACGAAACGCTTCCCTTCCGATGCAAACAAGAAGTCACTAAGAGGTAAACCATAACCTATCGTGAAAAAAGTTTTCCACCCACCAAACAAGGGAAACCTAGGCTCAATTAGTAGCTCTGTCTGCAACCAAACAAGCAAAAAAATGAAAAACACATACAACAGTAATATTTGTAAGACTAATTCTCGCAAAATCCAAAATATCAACCTTTTTCGAATCACTTTGCATCTCAGACGTGGAGATATTTCCAATATCATCCCTGTAATAAATGGAATGGGCTCTAGGAGGTAATCTAGCAAGTAAATGCCTAAAGGCAGATGCTCCTCGGGGATTAGGCCTGGCTTGAAAGTCTAACCTGCGGTTGGAATATAAAGAGAATGATGAAGCAACCAATTTGTGAGTTAGAATAGCCAATTAAAGCTTCAGTAAGAGTATTAACCTTGAAAACTCGCCCTTGAGTTGAGCCCCTCGGTGAACAACATTATAATGCTCAGTGACCTGCACATTCCCCCAATGAGACACTTCTATCTCCCGCACAAGCTTCTCAGCCACGGAAAATGCAGCCTTGCTTTCAAAGTGTACAACAATTGGAGAGTATGAAAACGGTGAGAGGTTCTTGTATGGGCCATATTTGAGCTCTGATCCCTGGAGCTTTGTATTCTCCAATTTGCTGTAAGATTCGATTCTAGCATTGGGTAGTTTGATAGACAATGACTGAGATTCAACAGTGTAAGGAGAGAGATACTGTGAGCTTTCTTGGAGCATAACAAGATGAATCTCACCCTGAGTAATCTTCTCCGGAAATGGCTGAAGTACATTGGTGAATGTAGCAACAACCTCTAGCGTCAAAGTATCACCTTTACTGAGTGTTTTGGGTAATCCAACTGAGTAAACACTGATAGAATCCGGTATTCCTTTCGGATCAGCTTTTTTAACAGAGAGATTGGCCACAGGACGTTTAGTTTTCACCGATAAATATGCCAAATTGTTACCAAGAAACTTAGGGAAGATCAACATAAACTCAGAAACTGATTCAGAGCCAGGATTAACGACCTAAACACCAAATTGGAAAAAGAGGGCTTAGATACGGCAACACAAGTTACACAACATATGAATTCGTAAGCACAGTCTCATGGAAGTTACCTTAAGGGTCTTTGTAACACGAGCAAACTGTGAAGTCACATCGATCTGCACAACAATTTCGAAATAGAAATCACTATAACAAATTACAAAATATCAGAATTCTATATCCGATCCTAACGAGATCACCAAAAAAAAAAGTTTAAAACTTTAGAACTGGTTCCAAGTGTTAAGCACAGATCATCAAATGTAAGTTCGTGCTATTGGATCAGGAACCTCGTGAATCATAAAAAACCAGATCGAAGGTTATATTGTGTGTGGGGGAGAGTGATTGAGACTTACACGACGTTCGACTTTTGATAAAACCAGATCGGAGAACGCCGGCGTCGCGAGTACAGCGATCGTCAGCAGAAGCAGCAACAGATCGACGACACTTGATTGCTTCATCCTTGTCAGACTATTCGAACTCGCTCACTCACTCGGAGAACCCGGACCTATGATGAGTATTTACAAAATCTTGGATGTTAACTCCCGGGTCGGGTTTAACCCGTAATAAAAAGGCTTATTTTATTTATCTAAGCCCATATATATTGGGCTTAAATATGGGCTTAAAGGACACATGGCAGTGAGTTATTGGTTGGAATATGGTAAACCTTGGTGTAGAGGATGATGATGATACAGTACTGTGTGAAAACTAGGTGAGGTTTTGGTTTTGGTTTTGGCTCTGCGTTTGTGTTTCCAGGCGATTTTCTCGAGAAAACAAAGATTTGTTTGGGGAGAAGGGAAAATGGAGACATCACTGAGGTATAGCTGCAATTCAAGGTCTATGAAAATTCATGCCAAAGAGAAGGTCCCTGTGAACTCGAGAACCCATTTACAGGGGTGAGAACTTTTTTTTTTTTTTTTTTTTTTTCCTTCGATTTTGTTTTGCTATGGAAGAGGATTTTAGTAGCTCTATTCAATTCTTGACTAGTTTCTGAGCTCATTGCTCAAAGTCTCTTGAATGTTCGTTGGGGTTCAGTTTATTTTGTTTACATGTAGGGTTTATTTTTGGGTGTTTCCAAGTGCATAAGTGAACTGTAAAGTCTCAACCTTTTGGTTAAGAAGATAAGATTAGGCACCGGGTTTTGAATTTTGAAGCAGCTCTTTATGTTGTTATTATGAAACCCTAATCTGAGTGAAGTTGCTGCTAATCAGTGAAATGTTCCAATTTTTAGAATTGAGTTGTTTGTTTCACTCTCTTCTTGGTGTTCTTGTGGGTCTCTGTATCATCATTGTGCTGTTTGGGTTTTGGATTTTTGAGAATGAGGAATAAGTATAAGATTTTGTCTGGATAGTTAACTTCCTTTATAATGGTTATTGTCAAAAGGAACAGGCTTTTCCTGAATCATGATTCATTTACTTCTCATTGTTGCGTATCCTGCTTGCTTGTTCTGCTATAGTTGTTTAGCTTTGGCTGCAGTATCTTGACATTTATAGCCAAGTTGTGTTACTATCTTGCAATCACATTTCTGTTTCTTATTTTCTTTGATTGTTTATTGTTTGGTAATAGCTTCATGGAGAGCTAGATACTGGAACTGGGGCCCCGAGTTACTTCTGTGGGATGATGAGATACTTTTTCCCTGAGGTTTGATCTCAATTTCTGATGTTTCCTCTATCTCTTCTCTCTCCTAAATAGTTTCCAACTGTTGATTAGTAGACTAATATAGTGTTACAAATTTCCCCTTAGGTTTCAACAGGCCTTGCGGTAGGACTGCATTATGATAAGCGCCAAAAGCTTCGGTGTCTTCTACGCGGGAAAAAAGAGTTTCCTGTGAGAACTGATAAGCATGTAACCTTTAATATTAAAGGGCGGTGTGATCTTGATCAAGACTTGAATCAGGTTCGGTGTCTTTTTTGGTCTCAAGAACTTTCTTTGAAGTTATGTTTTTTTTGCTTGTTGATTTTTACCTCACCGAACTGTCCTCGTTTTTTTACCAACAGAAGAACCCTAAAGGAGCTGCAGAATTTGCCTGGAACATTATGAATTTTAAGGAAGATCAAGATGTACGGATCAAAGTTGGCTACGAAATGTTTGAAAAGGTATCATCTCTCTCGTATCTGATCAGCTGAAAGTTGTATGTTGTCTCTTCCAAAATTCACTCTTCTGGTTATATTTAACCATCTACTTGCGTAGTGGCCTCTATTATGAATACTTAAGCAGCACCTTTTAATTTGAAACCGATGTGTCATCATGTTTAGGCTTTACATCTCCTTTGTTAAACTGGGAAAATGGCTTTTTTTTGGATTCATCAAAACAGTGTGTTACCTCTTTCTTTCAGGTTCCTTATATGCAGATTAGAGAAAATAACTGGACTTTCAACGCAAACATGAAGGGGAAATGGAACTTGCGGTATGACCTGTAACTGCGTTTAGTTTTCATCATCATCATCATCTGAGAAATGTATTTGATTACACTACCCGATGAACACATTTTAATTCTACCAATTAATTCAAATTCAGAAATCTTCCAGATCATCTCTCCATTGTATTGATTCCTTGCGTCCTCTGACTGAAGTCAAATGTGGATGTTCCTATGTTGGATAATAGGGTTCGTATCTTGCTTAACTTTATTATGAGTACAGACTTAAACACTCCTAGTCCAAGGTCCCTCAGATCCTGAACCGTGCGATGGATCTGAAGTCAAATGTGGATGTTCCTATGTCGGATAAAAGGGTTCGTATCTACTTAACTTTATTATGAGTAGAGGAGACTTTAAACACTCTTAGTCCTAGGTCCCTCAGAGATCCATTGATCCTGAACTGTGTGATAACTTAACCGGGCAAAACATGCCAAACCAGAAATTTGTCATGAATTCACTAACCAATCCCAAACCTAAAAACCAACTAAAAATCTCGGACCGGTTTGGTTTGGATAAATTGAGAATAATGCTGCTGGGAGCATCAACATCAGTACCAAAGAGTTAAAAAAAAGGTCGCACACAAAAGTGTTGATCTTCAGAATCCGAAAATGGGGTATGCTCAAGATTTGCTTACTGATCATCATCACTCAGAAACGAGAAAAGAAAAAAGAAAACTGAAAAAGGATCAAAGATCGTTTTCAAACGGTAAAAGAAAAAGAGACTCAGACTAGTCACCAATTTTATCGTTTAGATTTTGTTAATGGCTTTAACTTCAAATCCACGTGATCTCTTATGCATTACATTTAACTATTTAACTATAATATCTCAATGTTTTTGTTAGAGGCGGCTGAATGGCTGATACATAAAAAAAGCTCTCTAACTCTTTAAGTGATGAGGTCCTTTTTCGTTTTATTTTTGTTTATAAAAAAAGAAAAAAAAAATTGCACGCAGATGTGACAAGTTTTATCCCAAATCTTTTGTTAAATACTTTTTTAATTTCCCCAACCTGTAAAGATATTTTGGAAAGTAATTGTTATTATCTTCTAGTCATGCATCTCTATCAACTTTTTTAGTCTTTTAGAACATCATCTTTGTATGTATATATATCATGTCGGGTAATAAGTCGTTTTAGCAATGTATTATCAGTTTCAACTTTCAATTAGTTACACGTAGGAAAAAAAAGTTTATATATCCATTGCGATAGTAATATTTGATTCTATCTCTATGATAAAGTGATATCCGAAAGCTAAAATGCCTAAATTGACTAGAAAGACGAACCAAACTAAAGACCTCCTAAATCATAATAAACGGTGTTCGAGTGAAATGGTATAATCATTAAACAACGTATATAGTCTAACAAAAAAAACATAAGTGTACCTATACATTATCATATTTCTAATTTTCTAGTAAATTTTCAGAATACCTAAAGAAATATCTTGTTTTGCAAAACAGGAAAAAATAAAATATATATATATATATATATGATGTAGATTTGTGGGATATTTAGTAACAGTAACGTGAAAAGTTGCATTGTCATTCCATTGTGCCGCGTATATATCTTGTTCCCCATCATCCAATATACCATCTAGTATATATTATTAAACTTTATATATCAAAAACAATGCTCTGTTCAATGAATCTATACTCTCAACAATAAACCGATTAGTTTAGAACTTTAGATAATTATCAACTTGACTGTTTGGAAAATTTGAATTATTGAAAAGAAATGGATGGACTGATTTATAAATTTATTGGAATTATGTTTGGTGAAGCTTTGAGATAGTAAACACAAGGCAAACACTTTCTTTGATTGAAATGTCAGCTTTTATATGATCACGTGGAAAACAATTCCTTAGGTAGTCTCTAAGCCACTAATGAGGAATGGAGAAAATCTCATGGCTGGCATTAAATTAGTTTGGTCACGTTCGATGTGTTTTCTTAGCTTTAAAATCCTATAATTTGGTTCCAGGTTTTCATACTCCGATGATATGTAATGTAACTATGTATATAAGCTACTAATTAAAAGCAAAACACTTGCGCATAATCAAATATTTCAATATACACTATATGATCATGCATATTATAATAATCGTAAGGTCCAAGAAAGGGTTTATATAAAAAGAATAAAAAGTAAAATGTGCTTTACATGTTCACATGTGACCTGCAGAGACAGATTATTATTGCATATATGTATAATAACTCCACCAATACATGCATTTCCAAAAAAAAAAAAAAAATTATAGAATAGGAAATTCCAAAACTACACGAACTCAAAACTAAAGTCTTAAAAGTTAAAACTAGTTAGAATGATACTGTTACTCCTAAATTTACATCAACTGGTGAAAGCAGTTTATTACTACTACAACGCTATACGAATTCGCTATGAATTTTTTAGGCGTTGAACGGTTGAAGTAGTCGATTCTTTTTGATTTTTAGATATTTTTTTGCATCAGTTTTTTAGTCATAAACTTATTATATAAACCCGCTAATAAAGTTTAAGATGGCAATATAAATATTTGTAGTTTTAATGTTTTTAAGTTAATGTTGGCCAAAAGATGTTTGTAAGTTTATGTAATTTTAAGGTCTATAGTTTTCGAGGATTAATCCAATTAAAACAAAATAAAGTTGCCGAGCATGTGACGGAAAGCAAGAGTGGGTGGTGAGAAAATGGAAACTGGAAAAGTGATATGTGCACTAGAAGAGAAATTTAGTCAACAATATTAATAAATAGTCTCTTTTTTATATATGTAATTTTTTTGTCATCTAACTCTATTTAGAAACTCATAATTTCACACGTTTCTTCCTCTTTTTTTCTTACCACACATTGTTTCATGTACCACTCCATTATTATTCTTCTCATCTTACTTTTCATTTTTTTTTAGTTGTTTCATAATCATTTAGTACGTTTAGTTTCCATGCAACAATAAAAAAATTTAGTAGTAATGATCAAGACAAAAAGAGAGCCCACAGCTTATATCAAAATGTATATATCCACGCTTATGAATGTTAAATAAGCTAACAACCACGGTTATCTTCAACAAAGATACATTTCTAATTTAACCTCTCACTAATACTGGAGTAGTAATATTTTATAACAATATCAAAGATTAGTTGTTTACATTATCATTAAAGCAAGAACATGGTAGTCAAAACTCAAAAAAATTAGTTATCACTAAAGTAACATCTGGTAATATAAACAAATGGTTGTCTCTTAACATTTGTTCACAGTGGCTAACTCCACGATGTCAGAGTTCATCACAGTGTTCGAAGATAGAGCTAACTTACTTCCATCAGACGTTATACCTCTCCTCACATTTGACCTATCTTTTTGATATCGTGCATTAAGAAAATGAATATGCAAGATTCAGGGCTATTGTTAGTTTTGATAAAAAAAAAAAAAAAAATCATATTGTTTTGAAGATTCAATTTAGAGGTGTTTAACATTCAATATACACTCTCTTGCAGCAAGCAAATCATGTCATATATAGTCATAACATAACAAGGCGACAATAAGCAAATGGTGGGAAGTTTATGCACAAAACACTCAACGTTTAAATCTAACCAGCAGTTGTTTAATAATTAAAACTAGAATTTTCTTAGTAAATTAAATCTACAATTTTCTTAGTAAATTAAATTAACAACCTATATATATATATATAAGAAAAAAACCGAGTGCATTAAATTGAGTGGTAAGTATTTTAAAGGGAAAAAGTTTATGTATAAGAAATGGACAGGCGTCCCTCTGCTCTTTGCCAAATCTTTGCGAGTCTTGACGCATGTTTTTTTAGTTAGCTGTTATTATCATGCTTCACACAAACTTTGATCTCTATAGAGGACAAAAGGTTCACACACATGAACCTTCGTTTCATACTCTATACATGTTAGGCCGATGAAGTGACTGTTCTCCACATATGCTTTTCACCTATATTTACTTTATAGCCAGGAGAAGTTAATCGTAATTATTTTCCACATGAATAATTTTGTTTATAAAAAACCCAAATAACTTTCATAACAGTATATTTACTTCTCCAGGAGAAAATACATAATTATTTTTCATATGAATATATCGTCAGAATATGTTATAGCAATCGTTGATCCAAAAGTAATTAAGAAACTTGCTTTATCATATTAATGTTTCTAAACTATTTGTTCTGTTTGCACCCTAACTTTGTTTTCGTAGGGTAGCTCAGTTGTTCGTTCCGTGTGAAGGCGTTATTCTCATGGCCTAAGAGTGTTTGGAGAAAACTATATTAAGCCAAAAATAATATACTTGGATTTATTGTTGAGACTTTCAAAGCCACAAACGTTTTGGTACAAGACTTTTTGGTATTAAAACTGTTCTTCCAAATAGATGTTGAACATGTTCTTTTTATTTTTATTTTGCCATAAGATCAGAAAAATATTATACTTTCATGGTCTATATAACATGACAAATAGGACCTCGAGTTTGAAAAAGTTTGCAATTTACTTTATTATTTCCTTGGATTACTTTATAGGTGGTATGTGTGATGCAATCCCACGGTCATTATTAAATAGATGGGATTGTACATACAAGAAAAAGACCACTTAGATTTATCCTATGTATAGGAAAAAGTTCATAAGTTTTATTTAGGAGGATTAATATTTAAGATTGATCTTATCTAAACATCAAAAAGTTTTCCTTAATGAATTTAGCCGTTATCCCAACACCAATTGCATGCCATGTCAGCTTGATTGAATGCAAGTCCTGGACCAGCAATGAATAATACTACTAGTAATCAAAACGTAGTACGTTATAATTCGACTTTCGTAATTTAATGTTTTCAAAAATTGTTACAGCATCATATAAGTATGTCCTAAGTCCTAACATAACATTTTTAAAAAGATCGTCAAATAGATCTTGTTTATTCCAATTATATAGTCCAGCAGCCATAGATTTAAAATGTTCTTTTCGTGATTTCAAAGGTCATTATAGTACGAAGAGTAGAGAATCACATTTCTCCACTAGGTCAAACGTCATTAAGGTTCTTTTAACGTATGCATCATCCAGTGAAACAAAAACTTAAAATATTCGAATATAAAACAACCCAGTATATGTTTAGGATAGAGCTAGTACTCTAGTAGCTAACACTACTAGTATTTCTTAAGTATTGAGTCATAAAAATTATGAGTGTAAAATGTAGGATCTACCAATGGAATGAATATTCCAACCTTTTGTTTTTTTTTTTTGTAATAACTCAAAAGATCATAAACTGAAACTCACATAAAATCTTAGAAGATATATACTCAAATTCCAAACACAGTTAAAATTAAAGTATCTTCTATATATATATCTTAAATCGATTTAAGCAGATCGTAGTGGTTATTATTAGCCATGAAGGTGCAGGGAATGAGTTGCTTAATTTGATCCAACTTTGTGAAATCAGATATATCAACATTTCATTACAATTACAACTTCATTATAAAAAAGGGTCCATAAATTCCATAATGTATCAGTAATAATCTATGTTATTAGATAACCCACTACAAACATCATATTCGGCCTGATATTACTTGATGTGGATGACAAACTGACAAATAATCATTTTTAGGGCAATAAATACGAAGAAGAAAATAATGTTAGGATAAGCGATACACAACATACGTTATCAACTTATGTCGTGGTTCGGTGTTTGATGGTCGCATCGCACACACAAAGCTTCTTCCAGTCTTCCACTCCCATCATGAGTCTGCCCCACACGCACCATTTTATTACATACATCAAATTTAATGTTTCTAATGCACCAAAACTATCAATATCCCATTTAAATACCATATATCATTTTCCAGTAGCTAGATTGGAACGTTTGATTGTCAATCTATTATCCACACAAAAAAAAAAAAAATAGACCGTTGTATTATTACGCCTATATTTTCTTAATTGAACCAATGCTTAATTTTTAGGTATAAAAGAGTTAGGTTAACCATAAACATCCCGTAACTTGGAACATGAGATGGTCCTAACTCCTATATATAACTAGAAACATCGTAAAATTTTATTTAAAATAAACATTAATATATATATATATACTTTTATATATAGCTTTGATGGTACTTAAAACAAAAGTCCTTTTCTTGTGTGTCGTCTAACCCAAAATTTATCTATACGTAAAACATTTTTCTTTCTTGCCGACCTATCCGTAAAAACTTGAGAACGTTAACATACAAAACATCGAAGAAAAGGACTCATAGAGTTTACATGATCAGTCATAGGACCAAGCCAAACAAATTTCGAACTAATTACAATAATAAAATCACGAAAATAACCTTATAACCGAAAGTGATATAATATAAACTTTATAATATAAAAAGCAAATACACCCAACAAAGATCTTTCTCACTATAAATCCCCTGTCCTCTTTGCCTCCCTAAAAAACGCTCACACTCCTAATCCCTCTCAATTTTTTCAAACCAACCCCTCTCTCTCTCTCTCTCTCTTTCTCTCTAAGTCTTTAGCAACAATGGCGCGTCTTCTCTTCCGTCTTCTCCAAGAGGCAAGTCCTCCATCTCCGGCGGGAGCTGCTCCGGCTTTCAACCCTGACCTCGTCCTCATCCTCGCGGTTCTTCTTTGTGCACTGACGTGCGTCCTCGGCTTAATAGCCGTCTCACGTTGCGCCTGGCTCCGACGTATGGCCACCAGAAACAGAGCGGATCAGACTCATCAACCCCCCGTAGCTGCAGCCAACAAAGGTTTGAAGAAGAAAGTGCTCCGATCGTTACCTAAGCTAACTTACTCGCCGGACTCGCCGCCGGCTGAGAAACTCGTCGAGTGCGCGATTTGTCTTACGGAGTTCGCAGCCGGAGACGAGCTCAGGGTGTTGCCGCAGTGTGGTCACGGTTTCCACGTATTGTGTATCGACACGTGGCTTGGATCCCACTCTTCTTGTCCTTCTTGCCGTCAAATCTTAGTGGTTGCCAGGTGTCATAAATGTGGCGGGTTACCCGGTAGCTCAAGTTCAGGATCCGAACCTGATACCCTAATCAAGCAAAGTGAAGATGATCCTGATAACTTCTTACCTTGATTATTTTTTTTTTTTAAAACATTTTCCCATTTATTTTTTTCATGAATGGTTTTCGATTAAACAAGATATGATATTTAAAAAAAGTGTTCCTTATCTTTTTAAAGGATAAAGTTACTCGGCAGGCATGTACATATATTTTATCTATTGTAAATTTATTATACGAAATGGAAAGTGAATTAGTCCTTTATTTCTTTTATATTCCTTATACATAACATGAAACTGATTTTGTTTTATTAACATCTTGTTTGTGAACTAGCTAGAGACCATGAAATAGTTACAAGAACTCTTGAAACTAAGACGTTGGACCACACAATGTAATCTCTACGTTGCTACAATCCAAATTACCCGAAATTAACCTTTTGTGTTTTTTGGGTATATATATACGATATACCAAGTGCTTAATTCCATTATTTTGTGTCTCTACGATTTAGCCTATGGTTACGTGAATGTTGGTAACATATATTAGTTTTAGATGCATCATGCAGGGTTTTATGTCGTGCCAAAATCAATAAGAATCTACTTAATATCATAAATAAGAATCAACTCCACGCACTTCTTTGATAATATCATGTCGATAATTAAATTAACATTTCTTCATAAATAATTTGTAAAACTGAAATTTGTTTGTTTGATAGAAAGTGATAGTTCTGTATTTAAGTTTCGAGTATGAAAAAATAAATATATGTCATGTTACTTATGTACAATTTACGTTTGATAGAAACATCAAAGGGACTTTAGTCTACCTAAAATGTTGGTCGTTCGTTGCTACAAATTCGATTAACTAATGGAATATTCCATATAAAATGGGAAAAAAGCAGACAGATGGACCAGTGTACGTCGAGCAGATGGTGTAATGTGTATTGTGTGGGTTCTCTCTTTTTCCCTTTTCCATTAATAAAGCAGCAAACTAATTGTCGGGTTTTAATATATTTAATTTGTTCATGTTTTCTGTTAAAAGTATTTTTATAAATATTGGGAGCACGAGCCTGTATCCCACTAAAACATGAAACGAGACTTTAAATTATTAGAACTTCGAAAATGACCATGAAGATGATCTTATTTTGTCTTCGAACATTGACCTAACAAAAGATCGCCAAAATCTTAGGGTACAACTAAAGTGCGAAATATTACAAGTAGAACGTAGTTTAATAATAAATTAGTCAAGATGTAGATAATTACACAGACGAAAAACAACTGATTATATTGATTATTTATCCTTTTTTCGTGTAGCCATTGAGTAAAACACGTACAAATAAAGATATGGTCCACCATCGCGAGCTATCATCATTCATCACGAGTTTGTCCACTATGGAAAGTGCGTCCATGTGCTAAGTGCTAGTATAGTTTAAAATGACATAAACTAAATTGCATAATTGACATTGAATATAGCATTTTATCACAAAAATATCCATCAATTATTTCCTCTAACTAACATAGTTTTGATGATATAGCTCGTAATGGTAGTAACGCACTAATGCTCCATCATTGAAAATTTCAAGCTGAAAGCAAGCTTTTACCATCAACCCAAATACGTTGAATCTCCAACCATTAATAATGCATAATATAATACTCTATTGATGAAGACATTAAAGTTGAACCTTATGAAATTTCATATGTGATTGCAGGACCAATGATTTCAGTTTTCATACTATAAAACATGTACACAAAATTGACTGATGTTGAATCTACAAAAATGGTATTTCATACTCAAATTAAAAGCGATTGATACTGTTTTTATTGTTGTTGTTGTAATAACTGAACTATTTATACGTCTTTTAAAAAAAGCAATATTATTCTTTCGTTGTATATTGTACGTGCATGTGCATGATCTATATATTACATATCCCTTGTCCGTTTGTCCCTTATCTCCATCAATAGATGGTGGCATTATATTGCTTCGGGATCTCTAACTCTAATCATATTACTACATTCTAATACTTTCTCATATTAAATAGTAAGGGGTATTTATTTCTATTGATTGAATCACAACGAAGGAGTCAGAAGTAGAAAGTGAAGACATGCTTTTTGTTTGTTAAAAGGAGGAACGAAAAATTCTCATTGAGAAATGATGGACCAAAATTCCCAATCAGGCCGAAGATTCCCACATTAGTAGTTAGCTACATTATCATTTTGTTATTACTATGAATGCTTTATTCCCTACGCTAGTGGTGTTACAGTTAAATATAACCACCATCGGTTGACAATATATGAAGGTTCTAAAAAAATACATATTTTTTTATCAGAGGCAATGTAATGCTCAAATTCAAATTCGATAGACAGGCTTGAATGAGATTACATATCTAATGTACTAAGTATTTCATGTTTTATTTACTGATAAAAAAGTATTTCATATGTTAGAAATAAATCTGTGCATGCATCTATATATATATATATATATATATATATATATATAATATTAAAATTATGATTCATTGATCATACATTTCTCAAGATTGATATAACATAACATTTTAACATTCTCACACTCAATTAATTTTAATATTTTTTGTTATCGAAGATATTTGAGTTTTTAACGGGAATTGAAATACAGAGAAATTAAGAATTTTTTAAAAATATATATATAGAGCTAAGTTAAATATCGTATTTGCATCCAAAAGAAAAAAAAAAAAACAAAAGTGTTCAACATCGGGAAAAAAGCTTAAAAATACATCATCTAATTTTTATTTGGACAAGTAATACCTCATCTTTTTTGGTTGGAAAAATAATACCTCATTTAATTAATCAATGTTGATTAATACCTTAATTTCTAAATGTTGGAAGTTTTATACCTAGCACGTGTGTTATTATTTGAGAATTACAATTTTGACCTTAAAAATGATTTTCTGTTTTAATTAAAATAGAAAAAATAAAAAAAGAAAAAAAAATGTTTGACTCGACGGTGGAGACCACATCGGAAGTGGCTGACTCGGCGGTGGTAGCTTACGAGGACGAGAGCTAGGTCTTATACACGTTTTCTCCTCTGGTCACGATTCTTTGAAGATGTTGAAGGTGAAGAGACTTAACTCTAACTCGCAGGTTGCCAGAATTATCACCGTCACAAGCTGAAACAAAAACCCAGAAATTTTTATTTTTATAATTTGTTTCCATTAAAAACCACCGACAATAACATCAACAAAGATTTAAGCTTTGAGAAAATTGGGCATACCCATACAACAAAACCGAACTCAAATTGGGCAAATCGCTACATACCTACAATCATATATATTTATCTTCTGTTTTATGTCTACAATTGTTAGATTTATAAATTTTAGTTTAATTTCGACATCTTGTTTATGTGTCTTTCCTCTTCAAATTGAAAAAGAAAACAAATTCATGGAGAATTTTTATGAAACCTAATTAGGATTTTCGGTTTTGGTGAAGAAAATGAACACAAATCTACACAGCAGGTTCTTAGAGAAGAAGCACGACGAAGAAGACGACGTTCTCAGCGTGTTTTTTTTGTTTTTATTTTTTATTTTTATTTTTCTGTTTTATAAATTTTATCTAAAATAAATATATTAAACTTTAATTTTAAGGTTAAAATTGTAATTCTCAAATAATAACACACGTGCTAGGTATAAAACTTCCAACATTTAGAAGTTAAGGTATTAATCAACATTGATTAATTAAATGAGGTGTTATTTTTCCAAACAAAAAAAGGATGAAGTATTATTTGTCCAACCAACATCGTAATATTTTTAGTTATTATCCATTGCTGGGCCTCTCTGGTGTTTAATGGGCTTCGTAGTTCGAAACTATGAGCAAACTAAACCGGTTTAACCATTCGAAGACTGTATAATAATCAAACACGCTGGTGCGTCGTTGAACCAAATATATAGTCTTCGAATGGTTAAACCGGCCCAATTTAGCGCTCTTAACAGAAATGTCATTTTTGCAGTTCTAAAATCTTGAACTGAAGTAATGAAAACAACTTAACATGAGTGATATATAGTCCATCAAAATTATATATTTACATGAGAAATACAATAGTCCATCCAAGAAAGAAAAAAACATGAAACAATGACGACAGAATAGTGACAAAATATTATTCGTATTTATGACATCACATCGAACAGTGAAACGCCCACAAATACAGTTTTTATCAAAAGTAACACAATAATAGCTTTTACCTGCAATGCTACAGCAAGCAGCCACATAACTTTTAAAAGTTTTGTTCTACAAAAGATTTTGGATCTTAGGAATAACAATAACATTTACTATATAAATAATATATTTTACAAAAGGTGAGAATAAAAATAAGCACCAAATATATAAATCCAAGGGATAGGATTCTACTACAGCTGGAAACCTAAAGGACATGGAGAATCTAATAGCATGTGAAGTGGTCCAGGAGAAGACGAAAGACCCAACAGACCGTAACTCGCTTCCTGAAACAGAGGATTCTCCAAGTAATCTCGTACGTCAAGTTCGTTATTGTTTATAACACCGTTCGAAGATGGCTCTGTCTTCACGCCGAGGTTAAAACCGAAGTCGTCTTCGTCGTTGTTGTTGTTGTTGTTTCCCGGCGAAAAGATGATTCCGTTGAGCTGAGAGACGACTGGATTGATTAGGGCTTTGAGCTCGTCGAGGTTGTGGCCTGATGATCCATGAATGAGGTTATTATTGTAGTTTTGATGGGGATCATCGTAGAGTAGCGATGGGAAGTTGGTTAGGGTTTTGTTGGAAGCTTCCAAAAGCATAGGCAAGGTATCATGATGATGTGTTGTTGAGAGTGAATGGTTATGAAGGTAGCTGATTTGGTTATGGATCCCAACATTTTTTCTATCTCCTGATTTGTTGAACACTCTACAAATCACCCATTCCTCCTGTGTTTCATACCAAAAAAAGAAAAATAAAAACATGTTACTATCACACACTTTTATTTATAAGTACATATATTTATATAGATAATGACTACACCTAACCAAAGAACGATATAGATCTTGTCTGAGCCTGACAAATTGATTTCTGATGAATAATTTAATTATGAAGTGTAATTAAAAAGAAAGCAATAGTGATTGAAAACGACACAACAGTAGCATCCGGTGAACAGAAAACGGCAAGGTGTGTTTGGTGTTGACATCCACACCACACGTACAGATTTATATCAAATCTATCACATCTAAACTGCTCTCTCCCCTGTCTTCCCCCATACTAACCCAAACAAAATAATGACATACGAATTTAGTAAAAATGGGAAAAAGTTAAAGATATCGGTTAAACATTTCATTTCACCTTATATCGTTTGTAAAAGTCAACTTATTAATTTATAAGAAAAAGCATAATCTCGTAATTTACAGTAAAGTTTAAGAGACGCACGTGTGGGAGTAAAGTAACAGGATTTAAATAACAATAGGGTGGTTTTTTGCTACGAAAAGTCAACTCATAAATTGACAAAAAAAAATATACACACACAAATTTCTTTTAATACTCTAAAGTTAAAAACTTAAAAGCAAAGAGACGCACGAGTGTGGGTAATAAGATGATTTAATTTACCTTACACGTGTGGCGGTGTGAAAGGTCGGTTTCGAGGCGATACTCATGCATGACCCACTTAGTCTTGAGGCCACGTGGTGCCCTACCTTTGTAGAACACCAACGTCTTCTTCATCCCAACAAGCGGTCCTCCGCTGCCGGCGAAGACCTCCTTATCTTTCCCGGTAGCTTTCCAATACCCAGCAGTGGTTGCTCTGTTAGTCCTCAAACCCGTCGGATATTTCCTATCCCTTAGACTGTAAAAGTACCACTCCTTCTCTCCCATNGTTTTGATGGGGATCATCGTAGAGTAGCGATGGGAAGTTGGTTAGGGTTTTGTTGGAAGCTTCCAAAAGCATAGGCAAGGTATCATGATGTTGTGTTGTTGAGAGTGAATGGTTATGAAGGTAGCTGATTTGGTTATGGATCCCAACATTTTTTCTATCTCCTGATTTGTTGAACACTCTACAAATCACCCATTCCTCCTGTGTTTCATACCAAAAAAAGAAAAATAAAAACATGTTACTATCACACACTTTTATTTATAAGTACATATATTTATATAGATAATGACTACACCTAACCAAAGAACGATATAGATCTTGTCTGAGCCTGACAAATTGATTTCTGATGAATAATTTAATTATGAAGTGTAATTAAAAAGAAAGCAATAGTGATTGAAAACGACACAACAGTAGCATCCGGTGAACAGAAAACGGCAAGGTGTGTTTGGTGTTGACATCCACACCACACGTACAGATTTATATCAAATCTATCACATCTAAACTGCTCTCTCCCCTGTCTTCCCCCATACTAACCCAAACAAAATAATGACATACGAATTTAGTAAAAATGGGAAAAAGTTAAAGATATCGGTTAAACATTTCATTTCACCTTATATCGTTTGTAAAAGTCAACTTATTAATTTATAAGAAAAAGCATAATCTCGTAATTTACAGTAAAGTTTAAGAGACGCACGTGTGGGAGTAAAGTAACAGGATTTAAATAACAATAGGGTGGTTTTTTGCTACGAAAAGTCAACTCATAAATTGACAAAAAAAAATATACACACACAAATTTCTTTTAATACTCTAAAGTTAAAAACTTAAAAGCAAAGAGACGCACGAGTGTGGGTAATAAGATGATTTAATTTACCTTACACGTGTGGCGGTGTGAAAGGTCGGTTTCGAGGCGATACTCATGCATGACCCACTTAGTCTTGAGGCCACGTGGTGCCCTACCTTTGTAGAACACCAACGTCTTCTTCATCCCAACAAGCGGTCCTCCGCTGCCGGCGAAGACCTCCTTATCTTTCCCGGTAGCTTTCCAATACCCAGCAGTGGTTGCTCTGTTAGTCCTCAAACNTAAAAACATGTTACTATCACACACTTTTATTTATAAGTACATATATTTATATAGATAATGACTACACCTAACCAAAGAACGATATAGATCTTGTCTGAGCCTGACAAATTGATTTCTGATGAATAATTTAATTATGAAGTGTAATTAAAAAGAAAGCAATAGTGATTGAAAACGACACAACAGTAGCATTCGGTGAACAGAAAACGGCAAGGTGTGTTTGGTGTTGACATCCACACCACACGTACAGATTTATATCAAATCTATCACATCTAAACTGCTCTCTCCCCTGTCTTCCCCCATACTAACCCAAACAAAATAATGACATACGAATTTAGTAAAAATGGGAAAAAGTTAAAGATATCGGTTAAACATTTCATTTCACCTTATATCGTTTGTAAAAGTCAACTTATTAATTTATAAGAAAAAGCATAATCTCGTAATTTACAGTAAAGTTTAAGAGACGCACGTGTGGGAGTAAAGTAACAGGATTTAAATAACAATAGGGTGGTTTTTTGCTACGAAAAGTCAACTCATAAATTGACAAAAAAAAATATACACACACAAATTTCTTTTAATACTCTAAAGTTAAAAACTTAAAAGCAAAGAGACGCACGAGTGTGGGTAATAAGATGATTTAATTTACCTTACACGTGTGGCGGTGTGAAAGGTCGGTTTCGAGGCGATACTCATGCATGACCCACTTAGTCTTGAGGCCACGTGGTGCCCTACCTTTGTAGAACACCAACGTCTTCTTCATCCCAACAAGCGGTCCTCCGCTGCCGGCGAAGACCTCCTTATCTTTCCCGGTAGCTTTCCAATACCCAGCAGTGGTTGCTCTGTTAGTCCTCAAACCCGTCGGATATTTCCTATCCCTTAGACTGTAAAAGTACCACTCCTTCTCTCCCATCTTCGCCATTTCTTCATATATATAACAAAGTTTCAAAACGTTAAAACTTTTAACAAGATTCCAAAACTAAAATAGAAAGACTCTTAGAGGAAAGAAGAGACGAAGTGTATTGATGTGTTACCAGGTAGTTCCCAAGGTTCGCAGCGGTTGAGATCAACTTCAGAAATGTGAATGCCGGAGAGACCTCCATGGAAGATTTTGGAAGCTAAGTAGAAGGTGATGANTATAAGAAAAAGCATAATCTCGTAATTTACAGTAAAGTTTAAGAGACGCACGTGTGGGAGTAAAGTAACAGGATTTAAATAACAATAGGGTGGTTTTTTGCTACGAAAAGTCAACTCATAAATTGACAAAAAAAAATATACACACACAAATTTCTTTTAATACTCTAAAGTTAAAAACTTAAAAGCAAAGAGACGCACGAGTGTGGGTAATAAGATGATTTAATTTACCTTACACGTGTGGCGGTGTGAAAGGTCGGTTTCGAGGCGATACTCATGCATGACCCACTTAGTCTTGAGGCCACGTGGTGCCCTACCTTTGTAGAACACCAACGTCTTCTTCATCCCAACAAGCGGTCCTCCGCTGCCGGCGAAGACCTCCTTATCTTTCCCGGTAGCTTTCCAATACCCAGCAGTGGTTGCTCTGTTAGTCCTCAAACCCGTCGGATATTTCCTATCCCTTAGACTGTAAAAGTACCACTCCTTCTCTCCCATCTTCGCCATTTCTTCATATATATAACAAGTTTCAGTAACGTTAAAACTTTTAACAAGATTCCAAAACTAAAATAGAAAGACTCTTAGAGGAAATTAAGAAAGACGAAGTGTATTGATGTATAGTACCAGGTAGTTCCCAAGGTTCGCAGCGGTTGAGATCAACTTCAGAAATGTGAATGCCGGAGAGACCTCCATGGAAGATTTTGGAAGCTAAGTAGAAGGTGATGAGCTCTTCATCCGTCGGGTGAAACCGGAAACCAGGTGGCAGTCCTCTCTCGTTCTTTTCTTCTCCGGCTAGTTCGCTCAACACATCTTCCACCGCAAGCATCATCTTTTGATTATTATAACCGAAAAAAAAAAGAGACTTATTGTTTTGCACTGAAGAGACACCAAAAGGAAGAACAAAGAGAGCAAATGATAGAAAAGGTGATGGGAAGTATAACCTTATTGTGTGCAAGATTATATATTTATATACAAAAATGGCACACAAGTAGAGGTGTGTATATGAGAGAGAGAGAGTATGGGGTGTGTAAGTAGAGGTGTATGTATAGATGAGTGGATTTTGAGTGTTTGAGGTTAGAGGAGCATTGATGATAAAGGCTGTGAAATTCAGGGAGCAGGGGGGCTGCTATTTGCCCTCACCTGGGGAGCTTCCAGGAGTCTCTTTCTATTTTCCCTATTTTTTTTCCTATGCAAGTAAAGTAATTTAATTATTATGTAGTAACAATCTAAACTGTAGAACAACTTTTGCGGTTTTGTGTTTTATCACTATACTACTTTAGCAAAATTCTTATGGTCTTGTGGTTTTGATTGAGACTGGGTGATGTTAAGTTATGATCTTTCGTTAATGACTACTCGATTGGTCAATGGATCATTACAGTATCGTTTTTGTACTTTCCTAAATTTAAATGTTATACATGATTAATATAGTATTAAATGAGGGTGTTGACGTTTTTGGCTCTTGTTTTGGATTTTGGTTTTTTTTTTTGTAAAGATATACTAACATTATGAAATATTGAGTTTTGCATATTGCATAAACACACTGTCTTTTAAAAAAACGATGCCTTTTATAATAATCTATAATCTTATCTAACCTTTATTAAAATGATATCATTAGAACATTTGACATATGCAGTTTTAAATGTGTAAACCGTTATATTGAAGATACCGATAATGAGGTTATCACATACATAGGACCAAGTGGATTTCTCTACCCAAACAAATTACATTATATGCAGTTAATATAAAGTTTTTTTCAGATTTCAAGAAATGTGAAATAAATAATGTACTTGAACAGATTTTACATTATATGCAGTTACACTTTGTGGTTATCAGCAAATAAATTTTACTTTGAAGAAAAGAAAAGGAAAAAGAGTGTGCAGTAGTAAAAGATGGCAGAGGTTTATGCGTGCGGGTGTAAGCATATCATTATACATTCATGAGTCAGAACTTTTTTTATTTATTTATGTATTATTTTATACACATTCGCCCTGAGATCCTAATTCCTTTCTTTTCCATATTTTTTACCTTAACCACTTCCTTTTATACTTATTTCTCAACGGTTATATAAATTCTGTATTACATACAAGTCCATAATTTTAATATATTTTTCAAAAGTTTTTTTAATCGCAAACACTTTTTTTTCTGTGTTTGGCTGATTATGTTTGAACTTGAGAATGTTTAAGCTTCAAAAACTATAATTTTTAAAAATACATGTTAACAGAAACATATATAAACACCAAAATCAGCGTTGGAACTGTGTTGTATATACATAAAGGAGATTAGTTTAGAGATATTTAATTTTGTTTTTTGAGAAACAAAACTATTTGTGTGAAAACAAATTGGCCAAATTCGAGTGAGAGCACTGCAACAAAACCAGACTTTTGCTTTTAATGCTTTTCCTGAACTAAAAGTTATTTCTTCAAAAAAGAAAAAAAAAACAAGACAAATAATTGGAAGAAACAGTTTTAAATACATATTTATCGATATTAATATGTTACTGTAAGATGATTTTTAAATATTGAAATAGTAGAAGATATCAGATAGTCGGCGGTGGCACGTGCGGAGAATGATAGAAAAAAAAAAGAGATCAGGTAAAAAAAAGATAATAAATGAAAACGTACAACAGTATCTATCTCTCACTAAATATTAACTGCACACACGATCTTATGTTAAATCTCCCAAGTCATTCTTTTACCCTAACCCCTAGACAACCCCCCCTATTCACATTTATTTATTTAAATACTCCTTTACCTCATTAGATTTGTAATAAAAAAAAAAGTAAAAACTCTACATTGAGCAAAATGTTTCATCCAATAATTCAAAAAACCTGCTGTACTTGCCGCATAGGCTTACCTAAGCCTATCCCATTATTAAATGCTTATTATATAACATAGTTTCTGTACTATTTTTACTATAATCTAAAATTATATATTTTCCCCTCCCAGGGGGTCTATCTCTATAGCACTGATGATATTTCTGTGACCTCTAGCTCTTTTTTATCTTTCTCAAAACTGTTATTTATTTTTAATGTCTATTTCAGTTCATTATTGCTCAAGTGATACCGTCGGTCTACTATATATTATAGTGCTGTTCCTCTGCGTCACAAAACAATATTATTGGCCCTGTCAAAGTAAACTTTTTCATGTATGAAATTAATCTGTCTGTGATAATATCATTAACTTGGCAGAATATTCAAGCAGGTATATCACTTTGGAAAAATTTTCATTTTTTTATAATCGTACGTCGTTTCATGTAACACTATTTCACTTATTTATTTATTCATATAGTGGAACTAACCAAAGTCAAAAACCAGTTTACAAGCAGAAACGGTGTACTGGTTCTGTGTAGCAGGGACTAGTGTATAAAATATACAGAATTACTGGGGCTAGTAATAATATACAGTATATGTGACACTAAACTTTGAGATATTAGGTGAAACAAAAGTCACTAAAATGAATATAGATGACTGTTTGTCACATTTCTTTTATAGTATATGTCAATCAAATGACAAGAGAGTCCCTTACTCGTCTTTGTCTGTTTGTATTTAATATGTCTGTATCAAATATGATTCTTGAACAAATTATAACAAGAGTAAACTACTGATTGAATAACACCAAATTTACTGTTTTCTTTTTGTATTGGACTAGATACAAAATTAATCTAAATGAGTCACCCTCCATCACTAACTTTTAAGAAAAAAAAAAAAATACACAAAAAAAGAAGAAGAGGAAAGAAGAAGATGAAGGTAGAAGGAGAAGGTGGAGAAACAATAAATGAATGGAGGAAGAGAGAAAGGACAATGGCAGCACCGACCTGCTACACCCGAGAAGAGAACGACCTCTCTCTCTCACACTCATTTCTCTTCACAAGCAATCTTTTATTCCTCCCATTTTGCTTTTTTTATTCTACCAGATTTTCATTTTAATTATAAATTTATCTTTTAGAAGAACCCATTAAATTTTAGTTTCTAACTGAAAACACTTCGAGATAGTAAACTCAATAAATTTTTGCCCCGGACCATTATAGGATTGATAAAAAACTTACAAATATAATACTCATTTCTATATCTTGGGGTAGCAATGATAACCTATATAATATTATTAATATTATATATATATATATATATACAATATCATCATGCGAGTAGTCTGATTCGTAGAGTATATAGTGATGGATGGATATATATGATAGTATATTTTTGGTTAGTGTATAAATTTTGGTCCAGTTTAGTGATTATTTGATGGAGTTATGTTACATGTAAAGATATCCGTACAGTGGATGGCAATAAATGTGAAAGGTTTTGAAGATATGGGGACAGACGAAGCCTTCATAAATATGGGCGAAAAGTTGCAAATACAGGGTGGGGGACCAATTAAACCCGTGCACATATAGCAGTATATAATTGAAATTCTGGATAAAGTTTTTTTTTTTAATCGTATGCTTGTATTGTATATCTAATTAGTAACTGATCCGATTCGACTAAATGTATATCATGCCACAAAGAGGCAAAGCTGAAAGATTTCTAATTGATCACAATTGTATTTTCAGATTTTCCCAAAACTTGTTAACAATACAGTTACTATGTTTTCCTACATATCTTATTTGACCATTTCGAATTTAAGATTAGTTATGTGAATTTTTTCTTGTGGATTAACCATTTTTTTTGTCGCTTCAACTTGTAGACTAACAAAATAACTGGATAAAGAAGTGACTAAAAAATGGTTGTGAAAACTGGTAATTTAACGAAGAACGTAGGTCAATGAATCTCTTAAGACACGGTCGTAAAGAGCTTGTTTTAGTAAAAAAAATGGATAATCTAAAATCAAAGTGGCAAGAGATAACAATAAGAAAATACTTGGTATGAATATTTTTGTTGTTAAAAAAAAAATCTACACATTGTACCAAACATTATTTGTATATCTATCAATTACTGATAACCACACTTGGTTTATGAATTATGATAATAATATATACCACATATTAAATTTTTTGTTAATATCTTATTATATAAAGTTGGGTTTGAAAGTTAGTCATTAATAAGATGTTGACAAGTGTCAAGTTTATATTAATCTGAGATTTTGACATGTGTAAAATTCAATATTTAATAGGAAAGATTTGAGATTACAACAAAATATATACTATGTTTTAAATAATATTAATAACGTAAAAAGATAATTATCAAAAAAATACCAAAACAAAATCTTTTAAAAATAGTTGTCAAAAGAAAACTTTTTAAAATAATTGTAAAGAGATTATATATATATTTCATAAAATTCGAAACTATAATATTATTTACTTATTTTTAATTTTATGTTATTAATTCTACAAAGAATAAAAATGAGATTAAGGAAAATATACAGTTAATTATTAATTCTAAATTTTTAAATACTCACTAACATATATAGTCTCATGTTTTTCATCTAACAAAATAATTTATTCAAAATATTGCTTTCAACTTTGTTCCATTGGTAAAAAAATTAATGGAAAGGTAAATTTGTCTTATTTTTTTTAAACCAAAATTTTCTCCTACTTTTTCCTTTTTCAATTTGGAATAGTTAAGATTAATATGTTGACCCAAAAAAAAATATTAATATATGCATATTCTTTTTTTAATACTATATTTTAATTTAATATAGTATTTTTAGATTGTTTTAATTAATTTATCTTTTTCATCTTTGAATTATTTAAAATTCATATATTATCGTTTTTATAATTTCTATTATTTCTTTATTTATGACAAATTAATTTTCTTCTAATTTCTTTGATTGGTTGGTCATAGACCTTTTTTTTTTCAAACATAATTGTTACCATTCATTCAATCCTGAAGAGAGATAAAGAGTGGAAACTCATCAACCTAATGGTTAGATAAAATAGACTAATCAAACACAAACTTACAACAAACATAGATAGATTGATTGGAAAACCAAAAATTGTTGTTGATAGATCCATAGGAGTTCGGAGACAACGACACCCTGGTTTGCGGTTATGTTTAAAAGAATTCATTTTGCCATATATGTCACCAAAATACACTTATTTTTTCGATCAAAGGTCCTGAGAGAACTCTAGAGTTAAGCATGCAAAAACTGGAGTAGTTTCAGGATGAGTGAACTTTCGGGAAGTGATGTCGGAACTGTGCGAGTGAGGACAAAACACAGGAAAAGATCATATGGTGATTTATATGGTCGTTAAACAAGTATTTAAAGTCTCCCAGATATAATAAACCGGCCGGCGGATATGGGTGGGCCATGAGTAGACATGGGGCCCATGGACTGGGAGTGGTCATGGGACTCACTAAGCAAGGTGGCAGTCCGGATTTCCAGAGACAAAAGCTACATCATAGTGTGTAAAAGATACTTCCACTAATACATTAGAAAATTTAACATTAATTACTATCAAGAGATTTTGTGACACTAGAAAATGGTCTTTAGTTTCATTGGTTGTCGGAGCAAACCATTTTAAGATACCTAAAAGACGTGAACATGTTCTCTCCACATATGAGAAGGGTAGAGCCGATGTTCTATATATGGTGGTGGAGGTTGGACGCAAGATTATCTCCCCAAGGAAAGAAGGTGGAGGAGGTTAGACGCAAGATTATCACCCCAAGGAAGGAAGGTGGAGCCAAGGTTCTCTCCATGGTGGGGGAGGTTGGATGCAATGTTCTCTCCATAAGGAAGGAGGGCGAAACCGATGTTCTCTCTATGGTTGGTCATACACTATTGTGATGATACATTGATTAGTATACTATGTAATATATTTTTATTCAAAATGTTTTTTGAGCCAATAATTTTATTAATTAAAAAAACTATGCAAAAGTAAAAGTAAAAAAACATATAATAGTTGGCTTAAGGTGTTCATACCGACATTTTTTAAGTGGTGGTAAAGAATATATTTGTAACAAACAAGATATTTTAAGTGTAAAAAAATACGCTTTTAATGGTAACATAAACAAAAGATTTGTAAATGGATATAAATTAGTATATTATAACAAAAATAAAACTTAAAATAATATACAACAAATTTTAATATATATTTTTGTTAAATTTAGTTTATATACAAAACTTTAAACTCGCACATCGGGGCGGAGTCCTTATTTAGTTATCAATAAAAGTGGTATTAGGGATGAGATGGTAGGTTACTCCATAAATGTAACTCGAATGTGAATACTATGATGTAGAGAGAGACAGAGTGCACACGTGACGTAACCGGCGTAGGTTGGGAGGGGAGAGAGAGTCTTTCCACATTTGTCGTATTTTTTGTTTTGTTTTTGATGCTATATTTTCTAGTTACTAGTTACATGCTTTTTTGTCACTAAATATATTATTGTTATGGAAATTAATAAATTTAAGATATAAAACTGCTTTAGTTTTACACTGTACTCGTGTTTCTACTTTTTTTTTTGCTGCTTCTGTTTTGCGTTTTCTATACGGGCCCAAACGGGCTTTAACTAATTGGTCTTGTTTCCCAATCAATGAAAGTATACACTCTGAAACAGAGGTTTACTGAACAACTATGAGGCCATGAGGGTAATAAATTACTTAGATTCATCGAAGTGACCTAAGAGGAACATAACTAAGCTTATTAGACGAGTTTTTTTTTAAAGCAGCAAGACCAACATAATTCTAATAATCTGTCAAATATTATAGAAATAGAATAGTTTATTGAGTTGTGTTTCATAAGATTATAGCTTTGACATATTGCTAATATAATATAATGTAAAATTTCCTAAACTTATATAGAAATAGCTTGTACAATAAGTAATATCAAGATCTATAATATTCTTTGGGTTGGGCTTCACTTCATTAACGGATTTTACGGTCTACATTACTTGGTCTGTAAGATACACATCTTGCTTCCCTGATACTCCCTCGCACGACAAAGGTGTGACGCGAAAGCAAACTATGCAACCACAAAGCGGAACACCTATGTCGTGGACACTTGTCAAGGACGGACAAATCATGTTAACAAAATCCTCAGAGCTAAAACTTCAATATCGAGAAGAGGGATGTAACTTCAGCTTGTATTCGGTTTTGGTAAAAAGGAATAACAACATCCCGTGGGCGCAAATCCTGCAACTGCACAAACAATTGTCCTTATCTTGGACAGTCCACAAATCGGACTAATAATAACCTAAACGTAAGCGTTCCAATAAACTCTCCTAGTGGTTAAACTATAACCAAACTTCCCGCAATGGTAAAACTATTACCAAATTAAAAAGATTGAGATATTTTAAAATCATGAATAATTCCTGTGAAAGCCACAAAACCTTAAACATACCACCCGTAAGAATCCCCACTTAATAACTCTTGCACTAACGAAATAAAACCATAATCAAATATAGAAAACCAAATACTTAATAACTTAAACCTTTGAAAAAAAAACGCAGACACGTTCCACTAACCTGCATATATTCCTACTGTTTGCTCTTATTCTTATATGCTAGATAGTCGAGGTTCTACAAGACAAAAGAGTCAGGTTACTTACTGGTCTCTTTCGCTTTTTTTTATTAATTTCTCTGTATTTATCGTGCTGCATATGTTCCTAGTGTTTGATCCTACTCTTATATGCTTGTCACCGTGGCTACTTTTTATGTGAAGTGATCCCTCTGATCAGTGTTCCTCCCTCTTATCTTTTTTCTCTCTTTCTAACTTTATAATCTGTGGTTTAAATGATAATCACTTTTGCTAGGATTGTCGTTTTCTCTTTCTACATGAAGTCATTATCTTCGTGTAGGAATTTGCATCATGTTTATGTGCACTGGGATTTTTTCTAATCAAGTCTACATGGTTCTCTTGATAGGGATGAACTTGGAGCTTCCATCTCTGGATGTATTCTTGGGTTTCTTTGTCTTGCAGTTGTTAGCCCTCTGTGAATTACTTCCTTCCTTTTGTTTCTCCAATAAGTCTCTGATTCTTTTCTTTTTGAACCTATCATATTTCATACCCTTGGGTTATCAATTTTCATGGATAGTTTCTCTTTCTAGCTTATGGTTTTCTAAATTGCATCGTGGCCATTTCTGTTCATACAATTTACCTGTCGGTCTATTATATTAGATTGTGCAGTATGTTTTTATTGACCATTGATGGCTTTGATGGATATGTCACTCGTTTTCTCTATCCTAGGGTCTTCAGGGGGTATTCTTCTTCTGAACGTGTCTCTGCTTTTTGTTTCTTCCCTATGTTTCTTAATTGCATTGGTGCTCTTTCTGTAATTTGCTTCTCGATCGTTTTGATGTTTTAGATTGTGGATGATGCGATGATCGATCGTGGTGGCTTTCTGATTGATCGTAGTCACCCGTTCAGACTTCTTATTGGTCTCTTCCCCTTTATCTATGTTGGTGTATCTCTCATGTTGCATGTATTTCTAGTGTTTGATATCCTACTGTTCCGCCATATGCTTGTGACTGTGGTTTTCTTTTATTTTATTTTATTTGAAGAGCTGCCCTTCTTTATAGGTACTTTGAGTAAGCGATCCCAAGGAGGCAAGAGGCAAGTTCTATTTTGATTTATATTCCTAGAAGGATAGCTTTTCATCTATAGTCTTCTCTGTCAACTCCTTTGGTGATTTCTTCTCTTTTCCTTGGAGATGTGATCTGTTTTCTTACTATTATTCTCTTTTTAATTAAGTTTTAAATGTTAATCACTTTTGCTTGGGATGGTGTTTTCTCTTTCTACATGATTTCGTTATTTACCTATGAATTTGGATGATGATGTTAGAAATTCTGTTTCGACCTGTTTGCCTAGATTCCCCCTTTATCTGTGCTGCTAATTAAACTTGGAGCTTCCATCTTTGGTTGATTCAGGTTTTCTGAGCTACTCTTTTTCCTCAGGGTTCGATTCTTCGTTTTGAGGGTAACATATTACTTGGACTCAAAGTGTGGCCTAAGAGGAACAGAACTAAGCGCTTAAAGACTGAGTCTTCATTCAAGGTTTAGAGTCAGACAAGCTTTGTACTCTTAAAGAAAGATCAACGTTTTTTGACCATTATCCACCCCTTTTGATATGAAAGATATTAAAAAAGGAATAAAAGATTCTCATGAGAAAAACAAAAACAAAAACAAAAAACCAAATTTGAGTATCAAAACATCAAAGATTAAGGAATAATTAAGAGTTAATAAGAGAGGAAAAGATCCACAAGACGATTTGATTGTGTGTTATACATAATGTCAAAATCAGTAATACTATCTTGGAAATAGAACATTGGCAGAAGATGATTCTGCTGACGTGGTACAACCGATCTCGTCTTCGTTCTCTTCTAACGATCTCCCCATCGTTTCACGAGTGAAGAAGTACGTCACGATCATTCCCGCGATACAAACGCCACCAAGGATCAAAAACGCGATTCTGACACGTTTCACGTCTAAGAAAACGTCATCCTCATGGTGTTTCGTGGCCCACAAGAAACCAACAGTGCCAACGATAGCCCCAAACTTCCCAGCTGCTCCAGATATCCCGTGGCACGTGGACCTAAACCTTGCCGGAAAAAGCTCCGCCGGGATAATAAACGTCGTCGTGTTAGGACCAAAGTTGCTAAAGAAGAAGATCAATCCGTAGAGAACCATAAAGCCTTTATTAGTCTTCTCGTGTTTGGACCAATACCAACTGTACGGGATCCCAGCGACTAAGTAAACAACGGCCATGAGGAAAAACCCCATCATCTGAATCTTGACTCGACCGATTCTATCTATGAAATAGACGGTGAACCAGTAACCGGGGATTGTGGAGCAAGCGGCCACGATGGCTGCGACCTTAGCTACTTCAAAGGCGGAATCGTAGACGCTTGTGGAGTGAATAGATTCGTTGGAGAAGTTGAAGATCTGAGAGAGGAGGAGATTGCTTGTGTAGAAGACGACGTCGACTAGGAACCAATTGGCTGAGGCTGCGAAGAGGTCACATCCATGGAGGCTGAAGAAACGGCGTGAGAAGAGTTTGTAGGAAGACCGTGGCGATTGTTGTACTTCCAACGATGAATCCTCGTCGATTTGAGTCATGGATACGGACATGACCCGTTGCATGTCTTTTGCTGCTTGGACTACATTGTTCTCCACCAAAGCTGTGTATCTGCATGCATTTTTTTTTATATAAAAATAGTGCTTACCATACTGATTTGATTATATAGTACATAAATACTGAAAAAAGGAAATTCAAAAGTTAAGATTTGATAATAGTTTAACTAGACCACCATGGACCAATGATTAAGTTGATATATTCCTTGTGATACTGAATTATATGTCACGATTGTATGTAATATTTCTAATAATCTAGTTTGACAATGTTGTTAATGTTATATTTTAGCCGCTTTTGCTAAAAACTACAAAAGTTAATTGTCATCATTCAATATAATTATATATATAGTCACAACTCATACTATTACTAGTTTACTACTACTACACACAGAAGGGAAAAGACTTTTTCTTATGAAGTTAATAAGGGAATCAAAGTGGGAGCTAGAACTTGATAGGAAGAGAGTACGTGGTTAGTTGGAGAGATTAAATTTATTTATGATAAACTAAAATTCTAATACTTAGCTGGAGTTTCTACCTGAGAGTGATAATTAATGTAGAAAATATATACTTAAACTATATATTATGCGTATTAAAATGGAATACTATATATGTGCATACGTTATCATAAGAGGTATATACCTCTCTGTCCGGTATATTTCCCTCAGAAGTCAACTTACTTCCTAGGAACAAACAAAACACGAACTCGCCACTCTTTACATTATTACATATAGTATATTGTTTATGTTTTTATCATCCACAACGTATCAAATTTAGGTTGAAATTTCAGGTTCTCCCAATATTATTTTGTACGGAAACATGGGTAGAACTTTTGTTTAGCACACGACTAAACTTTTGTTTTGCGCACGACTAAACTTTTTAGTTCATAGTCCTAGATTGAGATTTCATTGAAAAATTGTCAAGGGGCAGTAGCTTACAAAGTCACGCAAGATATTTCATCTACATAATATTACTCTTTTTTTTTCTAAAATACTGGTGTAATATAATATGCTTTACGGCGTTACTAGTAAAAACATATTTTGTCCACGGCAAACAAATTAATAGAAATGATAAAATTTAATCATGGAATGTTATCCGACAACAAAAAAAATAGTATAATATACTATCAAACGACCTAGTTTGCATCGAAGCAAAGCAATCCATAGTGGAAATGGCTACCGATTTAACCTCAATGTATTTAATTTTGGAAAACAATACCAAAAAAAAAAAAAAAAGAGGAGAAAGAGTTAATTTAATACTACCAATGTGGAAAAATCCAAAGTTTGTATGTGGGATGATAGGAAGCAAAGTCACACAAGATTGTGCATTAACTATAGTCAAAAAATGGTGGACAAAAAAAGACAAAATAAAAACAAAATGGACAATAATTTTTATTTTCTTTTCATACGTACAATAAATATTTTCATTCTATCAAAAAATAAATTATTTTTTGAAAAAATTAAATTTAGTTGAAAGTTTAATTTTCATTTTACAAAATTTAATCTAGGGAGAAAAAAAAAAGAAGAAGAAATAGTTGAAAGGAACCTGGCGGTTTCAGGCATGAGCATTCGCCAGTAAAACGTCAACGCGGCAGGAATAGCTCCGATCATAAGAATCAACCTCCACGCTATATCCGATTCCGGTGGAGCCAAAGTCTCTGACCCCGCGGCGTTCGTCTTTTCCAAACTCCCCTCTCCGGCGACGTTCTTGAACGCCACACACACAACCATGGTCACGGCAGAGCTCATCAAGATCCCTAACCCCTGCATCGAGAACACGGCCGCGATGAAAGCTCCACGCGTCCTTTTGTTAGCGAACTCCGACATAATCGTTGCAGAGAGAGGGTAATCTCCACCGATCCCGAGTCCAAGAACGAATCTAAAGAATCCAAGACTGACCATAACGCAAGAACGTCGAGTGGTGCAAACAGAGAAGCCACAACCAAAGGAGCTGAAGACCATGATTAAGAGACAAAGTCCGTAGACTTTACGACGTCCAACTCGGTCACCTAAGTAACCAAAGATGATCTGACCTAAGGCTGTCCCGAGAAGAGCGATTGCGTAAGAAGTTGAGAGAAGAGCGGTTCCGATCGAGTCTTTGTGGTAATAGATTTGACTTATCATTTTCATGATCGGAGCAATACAGAAAAGATCGTAAGCGTCGGTGAAAAGTCCCATCCCGGCGACTATTATCGCCTTGAAATGGTACCATTGTATCCTAGCCGCATCTAACGACGATAACACTCTTAACGCCGGCATCGTATCCTCGATTTATATGATTTTTCAAGACACAGAGAATGAGAAGAATTTTAAGTCCTTGTCTCTTCATTTTAATGGATTTTTTTTTGGAGATTTTTTCTTCTTTAAGACAATAATATGGAATATGCTTTGGTTTGACTGCGAGGAACACAACACCTCCCCTGATCGAGTCCACTTCTTTAGTTGACTTTCACAACGTTATGGTATAAATTTTTGGATTGAAGTTTTATTTCAAGCCCCTTTCTTTTGATACAAAAGTGTTTTTCTTTTGTGCCAACCATACAAAAGTGTTATGGTTTAAGGATGTGGTAGCCAAAAAGAACACATGTAACAAACTGACCATCTTATTGATAACTTGTTTCTAGTCATTTTGCGAATAAGAGGCTTGAATTTTGATAATATAGTATTCTAGTGTATATTAAGATGTCATAACTTTTTATTGTTCTCTTTTCTTATAATTTTTCACTTTCATTTCTCTTCCAAACTATACCGTTTCACATCCACCAACTTTTTTCAGAGTCTAAGAACAACATCTCAAGGAATCTGATCATTGAACAAGATTTTACAAAAAAAAAGAAAAAAAAAACTAGAACAGTCTTGACTCTCTAACATCTGAATCTGAACCAAAAGACCTATATAGGTCGGGCCGAATGCTACTTATAAATGCTGATTTAAGTGAGATGGATATCCTCCTAGTTATATGAAAACTTGAACTATGAAGTTGGGACACGCACTCCGAGCTTGACGACAACAACTTCAAGGATCCCATCAGATCTAAACGTAGGAGAAAACAAACGAGGATCCACTTGTCCCGGAAGGTTAAACGTGATTGAGAATGGACCAGGAGGGCAGAGCTGTTGCACCTGCATTCTGTACAAGTATCCGGTTTCACTTGGAATCGCAATCTCAGGCACTACTCCTTGGATGCATACTCTTCCCTCCCTCTGAATCTCACATTTGATCTTATCTATTAACAGATGAGAAGATAGCATTATGGGTCAAAGTTCTTTCATAGACAGATAATGAAAAAAAGAATGCAACTTTCTTTTCATGTCATTGGTCATTGGTCATTGTCGTCAAACCCAAAAACATGAGAAGAATCCATTCAAGTTTTAACATTTGGCAGAGAAATTAGTAGGAAATTTCGTAATGAGAGCAAGAGTATTACTAATGAAAAGGACAGCACAAGAGAAAAGACACTTACTTTGATTTTTCTCAATGCCAGGGAGAGAGACTCTGAAGATGTAGGCAGCTTCGCTAACGCCAATATCGACAAGACCGATGGGTGGACCAAGAGAGCCTTGCTTAGCAGTACCAGTGACAAAAACATGAGAGATCACTTTCGAGAGAGTTGTCGTAGTAGTAGTAGTAGTTTGATTATTATTCTCAGTGTTCATGGTGTCTCTCTGTATTTCCACAAGCTATAGAATCCTCCAAACCTACCTGTTGATAATATCACAGAATTAAGAATGAAAAAAAAAGAAGAAGAAGAAGATAACAATCAAATCAAAGAACAAGTCAAGTTTGAAGATGTAAAAGCAAAGAGAGAGACCAAATCAGTCATATCTATACACAAGCAGTAAGCAAAAAGATTAAGAACTGGTCTAATCCTATGAAGCAAGTTTACTCCTTTCAACCAAAATTTCATACCACTCGTTGCTCAAAATAAAGATTCCAAATTCGAAAACAAGTTGTAAAACACAAATCGTTTGAGCTAAGGTTTCTCAAATCACTGGAGAAACCAAATGTGAAAACACAAATCAGTCGAATTCATAAGACAAATCTAGAGCTCAATCGGAGGTTTACGAGATTAAAATTTTCTGAAATATCTCGATTCCGTGAGTCTTGACCCCTAGAATTAGTAGATTTGAATGAAGAACACAGAATCCAAGTAGGGAAGCTAAAGACAAAAAACACCCAAAATAGGAAAAACCCTAATCTCGACTGACCAAACAAAAAAAACTCCAGGAAAGTTCTCAAAAACGAATTCATTCAATTAGATACCTAAAAAAAAAGCGGAAACGGAGAAGAAGGTGGTGGATTTAGGGTACCGTAGAGAACTCCGGTAAGTCTTCGACGGTGGTCTTGGCGGTGAATAATTGCTGAGTCGCGGGGGTGAAAGAGAGCGTATGAGTAGGAGCCAAATACTACTATTTACTTAGCTGGTCCAAATAACCACTCTGAATAAGCCACGTGTCAGAAACTTTGCTGACTATGCAACACATCCCACATTTTATCTATTTCTCTACATATTTCAAATTTTATGTTTTCAGTAAACATAAATTATACAACAGCTTTATTTATAATTTTTAATAAAACTAAAAGATCTATTATCTATGGCTTATTAGGATTTTTATAATAATAAATAAACCATAGATTCTTTATTTTTTTATTAGATTATAACTAAAATTGTATCTCTTATTGCAGTTCATCAAATTAACACACATAATTTTTGCATAATTTAAAGCTTAAATTATAGAGTACTAAACCCGGAAGACCAAATGAACTTTTGTTTTTGTGTAACGTTTCTTGCTTCTTTTTTTTTTATTAGTTAATTAATTAGAAATACAAGAGTACTATTTTCATCGATGTGTCACTGAATGATGATTCATAGTGCTTGTTGACAAGAAAGGAGATTAGCTAAGAATTTTAGTAGTATAGTAATATTAACAAGGAGCTTAATTTGCGGATTAGGACTACAAATGAACATGTTAAATTTCTCGTCGTGATCATCAACTAAAGCTACGTCTACGTGACCCCGCTGGCCTAGACACGTGCTTCAAACGACAACGAGGTTCAATATTTAATTTACATGCATCATACGATGTCATCACCTGAAGCAACCAATTTATATATATTGAACTCCTCGTTGACCATATTTAGAACGATCGAAATTGAACTAGCCAAATAGGCAAAAAAATGGAGATGAAAGAAGAAGAGAACAGAGGAATACAAGGCAAAATTGTAGCTGTGACCGGTGGGTTGGGATTAGTTGGCTCCACCGTGTGCCTTGAGCTGCTCCGCCGTGGCGCTCTCCAAGTCCGCTCTTTTGACTGCCGCACTGCTTCTCCTTGGTCCGACGGTCTCAAAGAATCCGGCGTCCATTGCATAAATGGTATGTATTCAAGATTTAGAGTGTAACCATATATATATAAGTACATTGAGTAGATAATTTTTTGAATCATGTGCTAATTACAACTAAAAAAACAGGTGAACCGAGAGGATTTGTCTATGTGCTTTATATACTATGTTAGATCAAGTTATCTCCATTTCCATTTTGAAATATTTTTTTAAAATATACTGGTCACATTATATATGTCAATATGTCAGGAGATGTTGTGAATAGAGAGGACGTAGAAGAGGCTCTTGAAGGAGTGGACTTTGTAATTCATCTTGCGTCGTACGGTGGTTCGGGTAAGGAGATGATTAGGACTCACCGGATCGAGGAAGTCAACGTGAAAGGGACGCGTAACGTATTGGAAACCTGTGTCAAGAAAGGGATCACGAGGTTAGTGTATTTGAGCACGAACGGTGTCGTTTTTGGTGAGAAAGAGATTGAGAATGGAGATGAAACTCTACCTTATCTACCTTCTAACCACTACGTCAGTTCATTTGATAAGACTAAATCTATTGCCGAACAGTTGGTTCTAGAGAACAACGGTCGTATTGTTGAGTAAGTTCAAAAATCAATAATGTTGTTTACTAAGTTTTTTTTTATATATGGAATGGTTTAATGTTTTATATATGTTAATGGGAATATAGGAATGAACATGGAAGTCTTTTATCTACGTGTGCGATTCGTTGCCCAATAGTTTATGGACCGGCTGAAGAGAAGTATCTTAATAGGATAATATCTTATGCACGATTGGGTTTATTCCTCTTCAAAATCGGCGATACAAGCTCAAAAACCGATTGGATTTATGTGGATAACATCGTACACGCGCTCATGTTGGCAACCACCGATTTACTCAATGAACACCCGAGAGCCGCAGGGAAGGCCTACTTTGTTTCTGATGGTAAAATTTATACTCTTAAAACTTTGTTTTCTATATACTTTGCTTTGATTGATTTATCTCGAACCCGAAATTTTGTGGTTTGTTAATTTATGCAGATAATCCAATAAACTTTTTTGAATTTCTTCGGCCACTGTTAAAGAATCTTGATTATGATCTTCCAAATTCATCGCTATCTATTTCGTTTGCGGTTATACTCGGAAAAATATGTGAAGCAATATACACAATGCTATCACCACTACTAAACCAAGGGTGGATTCCACAACCATTGATTCTTACACCTGAAGTTTATAAGGTTTGTTAGAGATTAGTTTTGATTACAAATAGAGAGTAAAAATAAATAGAAAACAAGAACTGGAATGAGCTTATAACATTTTTGTTAACGGAACAGGTGGGGGTGACTCATTACTACTCGATCGGTAAAGCCAAGGAGGAACTCGGGTACGAGCCCACAACACAACCTGAAGAAGCCATGACCAAAACCATTTCATATTTTAAAGACAAGAAAAGGAGAGAGGTCGATGGTCCAAGCATTTACGCATGGATTTTCTGTGTGATCGGTTTGCCTAGCATTATATCAGTAGCATGGCTACCGGACATTGGACCCATACCGTTCTTTAGAGTCATTGCGATGTTTATCTTTAGGTCGATGTTGGTATTACGGATAGCATCAGGGATTGTGGTGACAGCGCACGTGAGTGAAGCACTGTATGCGTTATGGCTCGCTCGGAGAGTGGATCCCAAGAATGCAAAGGCTTGGTTTTGGCGGACGTTACTTCTGGCCACTTTCTCTCTTCGATTGCTTTTGAAAAGAGCCAAGGAAGTAAAACAATCAACATTAAGAGAAGGTCTTTTAACCAATTCGGAGTCGTCTATTGCTTGAAGATTCATCACCATGGTTCAAATATTCAAACTAGGATATCACATTTTAATCATCTTCGAAACTATTTTTTATCAAAATAATAATAATAATAATTGTGTAAATGTATGCATTATGCAATCTAAATGTTGGTGAAAAGAAAACATGTAAAAACATAGCGATGGTAATTATATATGTTTTTAACAAATTATATATATATATATATATATATATATTTATTACATTGATAATTACTTCATATTTATCAAAAATATTTGACTACAAAACATAGTTATATTTTTCCTTTTATACGTTGTTTTGCTTTATTTTTCTTCTTCTTATATTGGTAAATTAAAATATTAAATTTAATTCTCACTCACACACCTAAATACTTTTAGTTTTAGAATAATAATAAATAATAAAAATTGAAACGGACGATAGATTTGGTGAGAAAAACAGAGAATCGGACATATCTTGAAACACATGGCAGCGATTACTCCATGGTTTTCTTCTCCGCTGAGCTGTTCGAATCCTCGCGTTACTAAGACCATCATTACAGGTTCTCAATCTCTTTCTCACTTCACTGATTCAGCTTCGTTCTTGTACGAAATTCACATTCTTGGAGCTAATTCTTTCCAGATTCTAGAAGATGTTCATCAATTTCTGCGGCAATCTCTGTTCTAGATAGCTCCAACGAGGAACAACATCGGATTTTGTATACTCCACTAACCGTCCCAGTGAATATAATTCACTTCTTTTCTAACATCTGTGTTTTTGTTCTGATTTTAATAAAAGTCTCAATCTTTTTTTTTGTTAACAGGTCTAGAGATCATGTTGGGACGAAGAGAAGAGAAGTCATGTTACAGATAGCTTCCTCTGCTTTCTTCCTTCCTTTGGCCATTTCTTCAGCAGCATTCGCAGAGACAAGTAGTATTGTTGATTCAGAAGCTCGTTTTTGTTGTTTGTTCCTTGAGAAATATGGTGGCAGCTTAATAAAAGCCTTTGTTTGATGTCAGATGCATCAGAAACTTTCCGTGTGTACACAGATGAGGTGAACAAATACGAGATATCAATCCCACAAGGTAATCTACCAAACTCTGTTTTAAAAGACTTTATGGTATTGATCATGATGACTTATTAATGAATCTGATTTCATTTGCATTTACACCAAGATTGGCAAGTCGGGCAAGCAGAACCTAATGGATTCAAGTCAATCACAGCTTTTTTCCCTCAAGAAACTTCAACTTCCAATGGTATTTTCATCAAGATTAGTTTCTTTTCACTTTCCCCTTGTTCACAAGTCATGAGGTAACACTGATAGGTGAATATGGATCGTTTCAGTGAGCGTAGCGATCACTGGACTAGGTCCGGACTTCACCAGGATGGAATCTTTTGGAAAGGTCGAAGCTTTCGCCGAAACACTGGTTAGTCTCTCTACCTGCAATTGAAACCAACAAGCTCTCTGCAAAGAGTTTCTTAAAAAAATGTAAATGTGACATTTATTTGTAGGTCAGTGGATTGGATAGAAGCTGGCAAAAGCCAGCAGGAGTGACTGCAAAACTAATCGATAGCAGAGCTTCTAAGGGTAAACACAAAAAATCTTAAACTCAGTGAGAATCTCTGAAGTATCTGGCAGTGTTTCGTTGACACCATTTATGATCAGGATTCTATTACATCGAGTACACATTACAAAACCCTGGAGAAGCTCGTAAGCATCTGTACGCTGCAATTGGAATGGCAACAAACGGTTGGTACAATCGTTTATACACTGTAACAGGACAAGTAAGTTCTAGTCCTATCGCCACAATAACCTCTCTGATTAGTTTCTTATGTCTAACTCAATGACCATCTTTGGTTATTACAGTTTACAGATGAAGAATCTGCTGAACAAAGCTCCAAGATTCAGAAGGTAAGACAGAAGATCACACTTACAACAATGGAAGATTTCACCAAAACCTGTTGCTTATGACCTTTTCTTTGGTTTTGCAGACAGTCAAGTCTTTCAGATTCATATGAGGATGTCATTCACATCTATCAGCGGAACAAAGTTATAGAATTGATCAAACAATTTGTTTACTGAACAATCACTTTTGTCTTTTGCAATGAAATTTCTGAGAAAGGAGCTGACTCCATACTTTGAAGTAAGCTTGGGATAACAATTCATCAGTGTGTTCAGACAAAGGAGAAGAGAGAACCCTAAATATGCACAGTAACAGACAAGAACATGAACATGTTTTTACTTACAATGCAGGACCTGGGGACAAAGGCTATATACCTATCAATGTTACTCACTACACTCCTCTACCTGAAGGAAGTGTAGTGGTATTACGACTTTTTAGACTATAAAAGAATCAGATTTTGATTCTACCATGTATATGCTCGTGTATGTGTATATATATATATATATGCATATTGTACACCAACTTATTACTAACGGTTTTCCCCTCCCAAGAGCAAAACCATTATAGTGCCTTCAAAACTCAAACCCGAGCTCGAGCCAGCAGCTGCTTGTGTGGCTGTGTTTTATACACATTGATGGATGGGTAAGAAAACAGAAGCACAAACCCTGTAACTCCAATTTCCTTTTCTTGTTTCCTTCTGCGCCTTTCCAGTGAGCAAGACTATTTTATATAACCTGTAACGCAATACGATACAGACGTTAATGAGATCACATTATGATGATGAACATCCTCTGTTAATGCAATTACAAAATTGCCGAATAAGAGACACATACCTTTTAGGATGCATGATAAATAACGTGCAAGACTTAATAAAACAGGAAGCCTCTGCTGCCACCTTAAGTAGCAGTTTTGCTACCGCTTAACTTCCTTTTCTCCTCAGTCTTCAAGAATAACTGAAACCATTACTACCATATAAGTGGTGAAAGAAAAAACAAATGTGCATAATTCCTCTCTACTACACTCAAAATAAAGAACTGACCTTGTTGTTTGGTCAGAACCACTATTCTGCATAAATTGAGGGGAATGGACAATGATATGCGACTGTACAGGAGCAGGGCCTGGTATACCTGACAAACATATTCAAACGAGGACATTACAAAATGCACATAAACTTAGTTTTTCCACAATGCCTTTAACTCAGAAGCCATCCAGACGCTACTTTTGAGATTTGATCAGTAAGACAATCAGATTCATGGTGCGTAAGACAGTAAAATGTACCTGAAGGGTATGGAGCTTGAAGAGCAGACATAGATGAAGTGGTCATCGCACTGACAGTAGGTCCACCAAGCTGCAGAACATGGCTTCCTGGAACTGAATACCCTTGAACTGCTGTATAGCCCTGGCCACTGGGAATAGTCTGACTTAATTGCCCATATTGATAAACGGGTGAATTCACTGCCCCAGGTACTCCGTAGACCTGAAGGTACTGCTGACCCATGTATGGACTATATAAACCCTAAACCATGGAACAAGTCGAGATTTAGTCAAATTTACAAGACGTTTTATAAAGAAGAGAAATAACACCAAGTGTTCATGGCCATTGTTAACCTGTGATTGCGAGTACATGTACTCGGGTCCATAAGCGGTTACCCTGATATAGAAAATAAAACAACCTTAGAAATACATTAACGAAACATAGCCACTAGTGCAAAGACATCAGTGTACATAAGAATTGCAAGACTCACCCATAAGGATACACAAGTCCTTGCTGGTGGTAGTTAAATGGAAGTGGTTGCTGATACGGATAGTTTCCAATAAGTGAACCACGAGGACCCTGCACATTTCCAATGTACGGGGAAGCTGGTCTTAAACGCCCTAACCACACACAAGAAAAATCAACCAATGCACAATATTAGACCAAAACAAGGCAATGGAAGATGAGAGTATTGGAGGAGGAAGACACTGACCAGGCATACTAGGTATCAATGCATAGGGCAATGGAGGGCGAGGTCTCCCAAGGGAAGCAAGATTACAATTTGCACGTCTACCGTCTATAATGGGAGTTGGGTCAACACAAGCTCTCCTAGCAGCTTCTGGATCTCGGAAAGTCACCTATAAATCCTCCATATGAAATAGAAACAGAGCACTGAATCATTCACAAAACAACTGCAACAGAATTACACCAAAATCAATGACTTTTACACGATCCATACAGTTATAGTATGCCTTTGGATATGCCACTACCTATAAATCTAATGGCAACTGATCTACAAAAGGCAGCCGTAATTATAATTGTAACGCTAAAGCAACATTCAACATTCCAGAGCAAGAAAAAGAACAAAGAGAGAGAAGGGAGAAGAGAGGAGGAGGAGGACTCACAAAGCCATATCCTTTGGATCGGCCAGTGTTCTTATCAGCAATGACAACAGCTTCAAGGATTTCACCGTACTGTTCGAAATGGCGACGAAGGGTTTCACTTTGAGTCTCCCAAGCAAGTCCACCGACGAATACCTTTGTGAAAGTTGTATCACCAAAAGGAGAATTCAAGTAGTGAAACCCAGAACCCGGAACTGACTGGTACGCCGTGATTACAGAGGAGTGAGAAAGAGAGAGAGAAGAAAAAAAAATGGAAACTTTATGCCAAAGCAAAAAAAAAGGATGATCAATTTAATTACTTCAAAGTGATATAATAAAGGAAACCGAGTAAACCCTAAGACATGATTAAGCACAGTGATGAAAGAAACCCATTGGAATTAGAATTGGGGGGAGATTTCTAGGGTTTACTCGGTTATGTGAAAGATGATGAAGTGAGAAAAAAGTGAGAATTTGGGGGAAAACAAAACCAAAAACTAAAAGATCATCCCTACAAATAATGACGAGAGTTAAAAAGAGATCAAATTTCCCGGAAAAAAGAAAAGAAAAGCAAAAGCAGAGTGGGTTTAAGGATGGGCCAGAGACAGAGAGAGAGAGAAGAAGAAGAAGAAGAAGTCGGTGGGTTTGTGAAATTAGGGTTTTTTAATGGTTTGTACTGAAAGGATCACAAGAAATTATTAACAGGAACGAAGCTACAGGGTCGAGAACTCAAAGAAACTAATTTAAGAGTTAATCTGGAAGAAAAAAAAAAAGAAGAAGAAGAAAAAACCTACAAAACTAAAGAGAGGAAGATAAAAGGAATCGATTTTTTAGGGTAAAAAGTGGTTTGGTTAGGGGAATTCCATTGATGGTGATGATGAAGAAGTTGGTGATGACGATGAAGATGATGATGATGATGGACCTGCGTGATTTGTTGAAGATGAAGAGAGAGAGAAGAGAGAGAAGATACTTTTGTTTCTGGCCATTGTAAATGACGTAGGACCCATTTATTTATACTCTTTAATTTTTGTTAATTAACGTCGTAATCATCGATATATGTTTTGTTTTTTTCTGTACTTTGAAACTCTGATCAAATCTATCCGTTGTTGTAGTAACGTTACACAAATGTGAAACTGAAGTCGAATTTTGTGTTTTGTCTGATTATCAATCATTATCCATCTTTAGAATTTAAATTACGGTGCTAATAAGATTAAACCTCGTCATCTGAACATTCCCAAATTAAATTTGGCTAGGGGTGTTCATGAGCTCGTGACTCGTTTAACCCCACCACTAGTCCACAATGTGGTCCATTGTCAAGTGTCAACGATACTAGAAAACCGGAACTATGTCACGAGCTCATGAACTAAATAATGTACATCTTACTAGACTACAAAACTAATAACAATGTAAATTTAAATTGTATTTTCTACTAGAATACAAAAGCTATAACGACTTAACTAAACTGGTTTTTATTTTGCCGCGAACACTTCAGTCTAGTGGTTGGTTGGAATTAATATCCAAAATACAAACCAAACCGTTAAATTAGTATCTCAAATGTTCCATCAAATTATTCATGTCAGTGAAAGTAATAAAGATCTGACTTTTACAAAAGAAAGAACACCAATACCATGAAAATGATTTTTTACCAAAACCATTTCATGGAATTACTTTATTTCAGAAGTACTACTAAAGAGTGAAAAAACAGACACTTTGACTCTGTGAGTAAAGCTTTAGTATGGTTTTGGAAGATCACCAAATGCTTCAAAGCTCACCACTGAATCATCAATGGTTTCTTCTAATGGCCTAAACTTCCATCCCAAATTCTGCAACTTCTCTGAGCTTAGAAGCCTTACTTCCTTCACCTCCTTCTCTGTGCTCTCCGTGAAACTGCCATTATACATTCCATTAGATCAGACCGTAATTGAAATGTTTGAAAGTTCTACTCTTTTACCTTTCAGGGAAGTTGCGTTTAGGATACATATTCTTGAGTTTCTCCATTAGAGAATCGGTGTATAGTGAATGAGAATTGCAAATGTATCTTCCTTTTGCTTTTGGATTTTCATACACCAACAAAAGCGCATCCGCCACATCACGCACATCCACAAGATACAGTTCATCGCTCAACAAGGATTTTATACCGCCTTAGACAACAACACCAATCAACAAATTTTTCAACAATGAATCAAAACACTTAAACCAAGAAAATGTAATTCTCAGGCCTTCAGGAGCATATGAGAAACACACATTACATTACCTTTTATAAATCTGAGAAGCCCCAAACTACTAGAGTTAAGCCTTGATTGAAGCCTAGGGCCTATGGTGACAGACGGACAGAGCGTAACAACATCAGCTAAGTTTCTCTTGCTCCACTCTAAAGCTTCACGTTCCGTTAACGTTTTGGCAAGATAGTAATAAGGCCAGTAACCCTGAGATCCTCAGAGTTTGCATCACAGAAAAAAAAAACACAAATCTCTTACTGTCATTTTGTAGATAGATACAATAGTTTACCTCAAGTGAGTAAACGTATTGAGTGTCGGACCAACAACCCTCGTCCTTGGCAGCATCTTGAGGCCATTTTGGGTTGTAAACAACTGCAGCAATTGATGACACAACCACAACCTTCTTCACTTTAGCTTCAGTACATGCTTCTAGAACATTCTTGGTGCCAGTGAGAGCTGGTTTAATCACTTCTTCCTGATTTTTTTTAAGAATCAAAGATGTTTTGATAGTGATTCAACAAAACACAAAAGAAGAAGCAATGTTTGATAAAGTACTTGCCTCTGTGATAGGAACTCCTTCAAAAGGCACAGGAGAAGCGATATGGAAAACGCCAGAGCAACCAGCAATGGCTGAAGAAAGACCTTCATAATCAAACAAATCTGCCTTGAAAAGTTTCAGATTCTTAGCAGCTTTATCCAACTTCTTCAAATGGTCATTCTTTTCATCACCTGAGAACAAATGATTCAATGCATGCAAGCTTCCTCAAACTTCAAGAAACAGAGAATTAATAATACTCAAAAAAAAAGTTCACTGTGTAAAACAAAGAGATAGGATTTGTCATTTCTTTATCCCTTACAAGGATCTCTAACGGTTCCATGGACAGTGTAGCCACCAGAGAGAAGAAACTTAACGAGCCATGAAGCAATAAACCCTCCTGCGCCAGTAACACAGACGACTTTTTGCTTTTCAGCCATTGGCTGGCGGCGTTCTCTTTAGCAACTTCAAGATGCTCTTTGGAGTGAACGAAAGAGAAAAACAGATCTCAAAGTATTTATACACAAGTGGCATCTGATTTTAACAACTCATCATCTTTAACTCAAGTAGCTAGCGTATAAATATGAGGGAATTGAGATGGATAAAGATTGCAACTTCAGATTTTACAGACACTGAAATACTAAATGAATTTTTGTATCGATCAAAAATAAAATCATAAGATTTGTTTCTTAAGTTTTTCTTTGTTATTAGTAATTCATATATATTTATTAAAATTTAAATATTGGAAGAGTGGAAAACATTTTTAAAGGTGACCCTTACTTCAGCTGAATTTGATATTTCAGAATTCAGAGAAGTCTACAAGTCAAGAAAAAGTATAAAGGAAAACAAAACAAACTTGAATTTTATCAGATGCACATAGTGCAAGTTGTCATTTTGATTTCTTTTTCTCACCACACGCAATTTTGGGCAGAAAAGTCTCAAAATGATAGAGAAACAAAAGAAGAAAAGACATTATTGGATTGTGAAAGAACAGATTCAGAGTAAATGGAGTAAATGAACCAACAAGAAACTGATTTAAGTAAATCCAAAATTGGAGATTTCCCCCTGAACCTAAAGAGTAATTAAGAAGAAAACTAGAGATAATGGAAATTATATATAGACAAGTTAATATAGCAAGAAGAAACATGTGTGACCTCAAGGATCCTTTTGTGTTATACGAAGAGAAGATGGTAGAAACCAAGGAACTATGAAGTCGACCACAAGACACGAAGCTACTAATATAACCACTGACCAGCTTGAAAAAGGTATGCCCATGAGTTGTTCTTCACAAACTGTATTTGTTACCAAAAAGTTTTGAGACTTAGAAGTAGGCACAAGAGAAGCTAAAAGAAAGGCTGATTATGTAAGAGCTTGCCTATATTGTAAATGAAGGAAGATCTTTCTTTGGAGTTTGGTATTGCCACAATCCCCTCAGGTTATGATATCTTCACTTCATACCAAGACTTGGACTTAAGTCCTTGTAGCTTGTAAACGCGAGAACCCGATTGTAATGGCAGAGTCTCTCTCCACAACTCGTTCCCAACATATAAAGCTTTCACATCAAACCTTATCAACAAATTAAATCAAGTAATAATAACTTAGTCCCAGCTTTTTGAGTGAGACAAAGATCATAACTGAAGATTGAGAAATTTCCAAGAACACTAACATGTTCTCGTGGCCGAGACAAGGTATACAGTTTAAACGAAAACTAGTTCAAGACACAACAGAACGCAGAAGCAGAGTGTCTTGTGTAATGGGAAAGGCGGTTCTTTTACGATCACAATCTTGTAATCGTAAACCCTGAAACCGTATATTCCCCCGCCGAACAATTGATTCATAGATTCTTTTGCATATATATATATATATATATAGTTTCATAAATCAGAGATTAAAGGGCAACATTCATGGATATCGAGTAGTAACAGACGAAATTGACTTGTCCTTTCACAAATATGATCTGACATAAGTAAGTTAAAGGTGCAGATGACGAACCCTGAATTTACAGAGGAAGAATAGAAGTATCTCTCTACTCTGATAAAAGAAAACGACGACGCAATTATTGCCTAGACCTAGGCCCTCTCTAAATAATTATGTTCTTTCATCATTTAGCATTTACGTCTAAAATGATCTATCTAAATGATTCATCTCAATATCAAATGATCCAACAAACAACATAAAAAAATAGTTCATTTGAATGGTCTATTCAGTTATTTTTGGATGAATCATCTCCATCCAAATGGTCCAATTAGAATCATTCAAATGAATTTTAAATTTTTGCCTAAAATTTTTAAACTCATTCGGATGATCCATGTGAATTATTCTGAATGATGCTCTTTTTTTTTTGACAAAAACGAACAACATTTAATGGTTCATTCAGATGGTCCATCCAAATGAATAAACGAACAAAACCTAAGTTAGAGCTGTCAAATGGTCTGTACATAGACCATTTGGGCGAATCCGCTTGGACATTTTTTTACTATCATTTTTTTGTACTTACGTTATTTTAGGTGCGGGTGTTCAAATTTAGACCCAACATTATCATCAAGCTTATCGACATAGCCAATTTAGCCATGGTTTGGCCTAATTTGGTAAAAGTAACGGACCATTTGACAGCTGTTTGTGCGAAGGACTGATTTGACAAGCTTATCGACATAGCCAATTTAGCCATGGTTAGACCCAACATTTTTTTTTTTTTTAAACGTTTCTCTCTACAACGCTTCTTTTTTTATTAATAACAAGGACTGATTTGTGCGTTTGTGCGAAGGAATCTGAAAATAGAAAACACAAAAGTAATAAAGTATTATGGAGGAGGAGAGCAATTCAAGGGGATATTTACTATTAGTATTTAAATAGTTAAGTGAGGTAGGTTTTATTTGTCTGCTTACTTCGAGTAATGTTCGAAAGATGTAGAACGTGACAATGTGACTTCCACTGCTTCGGGACAAATCAAATATATTATGACTCACATATTTGTAATTTGTATTATTGCATGATACCAATTTTTTAAATTCTAACGAGTATCTCGTTTATCGCTCGGAAGTCGGAACGATCATTTATATTTATTTTAAAAACATTTCGTGTGATAACATTTTCTACTGGGATAAATTTCAAAACTTCACGTTTAGATATAAAATCATGTTATACGATCATTGAAATTTGGAATCTTGTTGATTTTAGTTGACAAAAGAAAGTTGTTAAGATAGACGGTTTGTCTTGATTATCATATTTTATTTTATAACGTGAAACTCGTTATATATAAGAACTATATATATGTAATTATATGAACCAAATCATATCATCTATATTAAAAAAAAAAAGGGTTGCCTCGAAGGGATTCAAAGTTTCTTACGTGAAAAGGGTCTCTTTCTCTTTAGATTTGATTCTCTCTTTGCGATTTTCACGCTCGATTTTTCTTTTCTCTAAAAATTAAGTTTTGTTTTTGTTATTGTATATTATTATCAACGCTACCAAATGATAGTAAACTAGTAGTTGTTTGATAGCAATGCGTAAAATGTTCCTCTAACTCTTTTTTTTTTTTTTTTTTTTTTTTTTTTTTNCATTTCATGTGTAATGATCTTGTTTATCGTTACATAGTCAAAGCTAGGCTTCGTCCTCAAAGCTCACGGGAATAATTGACAAGAGTGTGTTAGAGTTCGGCTAAGCACAATGACGAGATCATCGAATTATGGAGGCATACCCGGCCCTACTAATTTCAAACCCATAGCAACTAAAATTCATTCAAGTTGTATTATTCCTCTAAAGTTACAAAACTTTGGTTTTCATTGTACGTAACGCAGTCTTTTTTTATGAATATAATTTTACATCTATGCAAAAAAAAAAAATAAATATCATATCGTTAAAAGGATGTGATATGTAAACTGTATTTTTTCCTAAACGTTAAATAATTATACTTCTCTACAGTTATCATAATGTATATGGACATGAATCAAGTATCAGTTACGACCATTAATTAGTCTTTGCTGCCTAATCATGCATGCATAAAATATAGATTATAATAAATATTGACGCCGATATAAGGGTTCCGCTGCGGATGCTTAGCAATCGACGCCGACCAAGTGGAGAATTTACGGTTAAGCGATATGAAGACGTTAGTGATGAGAGATTCCGACGTGTACTGTTTTGATGGATCTGAACCGTTAAAGAAGAGAGCATCTCTGTGTGGTTACTCTAAGGCGAGCCAATGTGGGAACATACCTAAAAAGACTGGGACTTGTCGTGCTCCGCTCAGACTGGGACTTTTCGTGTAGGAGATTTTGCTTTAATTAGTTAGACTCAATTTTAGTAATACAGTGTTTTGGGAACTTAGGGTAATCATTGATTTGGTTTAACTGTTGAATCTGATCTGTATATATGTCGTTATTTTGTATTGCTAGATGAATACCCGCGCTATGCGCGGGCTTATAGCTTACCGATTTTTAAACAATTTTGCTACTAATTTGATTTTTTTACGTAGAGTTTATCTATTTTTTAATTGTGGAAATCTTGAAAAATATAATTTGATTTTGATATTTTTTTTATACTTCAAATAGCTTTTTTTCATTTTGCAATTGAATTATTAGATACATGCATAGACAACTTTATTTTGAAAGCTTAACCATTTTACAATTCTTGTCTAAAACTTCTAAAAAATATATTCCAAATGAAAGCTTGATCTAAAGATGCATATTTTGTAACAAAGAGTTTTTTAGCTTCTCAGTTATATACTATGAAATACTAACATTTTAATTTATCAAGATTGATTAAGATAGACATCTTCCTTTCATGTTAGCTCTTCAATTTCTTGAATATAACTCTAGAATTTTTTATTTATTTATAAGAATTTCATTTAATTTTATTTTTGACAACTTCTAAATATTAGAATATGAAAACTCCTTCCTCTTTGTCTCTGTATTCTGCTAAACCAACATTCTACAATTTTATTCAATTATCTTCCATTTGATAGTGAACAAAACTTCAATCTTCTTCAAAAAAAAAATTTTAGGGACAAACTTTCATGAATTTCTCTACAATATTAACAAATATCTCTATCACTGCTGCAACTCTTCAAACTATTGACAAAATTATGACTCCTAAACCATATATCCATAGATTCATGGTTTACGCTGAGAGGAAGAAGTGGCTCTTGATTCAATCCCGATACTTTTTTGTCTTTTGGTGATGCATCTACTTTTTTGGGAAATGTTATAAGCCTCTCTAATTTTTTTATGTAAATATTAAAACTGTTTTTGTAATATAAAAAAAACAAAATACATGAATAGGTCTTTTTGCTTTTAATGAGGATAGACAAGTGGCACTCTCTCTACTGCTGATGTGTCACTCAGATGGAGAGAGTTGGCCATCTTTCATAATATAGATTCCTAATATGAAAACTTATAAATTTTAAGTAATTCAAAAATACCATGACGTTTGAAATAATAAGTGTGAATCGAACAAAATAATTATAGAATTAGATCAAAACCATCTCATAATCTTATGTAATTTTCCAGAAAGTAAGCTCAAAATTTTAATTTTTGTATAAACAATTTTTATTAAATTAAACTAATTTACTTAAATAATACCATCCCACCATCTTACTTAAATTTGATTCCGCTTGTCCCCGTGAAAATTATAGAAGATTAAAACATAGAAATTAAACCCAAGAATTCAAACCTATAAATTTAATTTAATGTTGGTATAGTTCTGAAATGAAACCAACCATAGAGTGATATAAGGTGGCTCTAGATTCTTGGGGCTGCATATGTTTCTGATTAAAGAAGGGATGAAGGAAATGTTGATGGCATTTTTTTGGTTTTATGGGCCTGTAGTTAATTAGGTTCAAACTATAGTTAATTAGGTCCAAACAAAAAAATACAGGTGTCAGCAATATGGTAAGCCAAGTGTCATCTCCTTAGCAAAAGTTGAGAAAAACCTTCTCATATAATTTATTATGAAATTCCTAATATGAAAACTTATAAATTTTAAATAATTCAAAAATACCATAACGTTTGAAATAATAAGTGTGAATCGAACAAAATAATTATAAAATTAGATCAAAACCATCTCACAATCTTACGTAATTTTCCAGAAAGTAAATACAAAAATTTAATTTTTGTATAAACTAATTTACTTAAGTAATACCATCCCATCATCTTACCTAAATTTGATTCCGCTTGTCCCCGTGAAAATTATAGAAGATTAAAACACAGAAATTAAACCCAAGAATTCAAACCTATAAATTTAATTTAATGTTGGTATAGTTCTGAAATTAAACCAACCACAGAGTGATATAAGGACTCTAGATTCTTGGGGCTGCATATGTTTCTGATTAAAGAAGGAATGAAGGAAATGTTGATGGCATTTTTTGTTGTTTTATGGGCATGTAGTTAATTAGGTTCAAACTATAGTTATTTAAGTCCAAACAAAAAAAAATATAGGTGTCAGCAATATGGTAAGCCAAATGTCATCTCCTTAGCAAAAGTTGAGAAAAAGCTTCTCATATTATATAAGATATATATACGATAACTATGCTATTTGGAAATACTATTCAATTTAACTCATTGTGTAATTAACTAGAACTAATTAGGTGTATAGCCAAATTATTGATAGAAATTAGACAAATGATCATGACCTTACAAAACATATACAATACTTACTAATAAGCGAAATATAGTAATACGAAAAAACAGATGATAATACTACCATTCCTCATTGAATTATCGCTTTGTTTCCATGCTTGTTTGATTCATAAATGTACGTAAATCATTAAAAGGAAAAAGTTATACATCCTTTAATGATACATCCAAAGCATATACACAAAACTACCACTCAAATTATAGTTGGCAAACCACAATTTCATATCATTACGCACATCCGTGAACCAAAACTAAAAATAACAATAATAATAGAGATTTTGTAAAACAACAACATTTGTCTTACGATGATAATGTAAGACAGGTTGGCTCGCTCGGTGTAATTAAAGCATATCTCAAATTAATAAAAATACACAAATTTCTATAATTAATGCTTTTTCTTTTTTTGTTCTTCATCATCATTATTATCATTCAAATCCTCCTCGTATGACAACTAATTCCATTCCTCATCAAAAAAAAAAAAAAAAAAACCTAAAATTAGATGAGTTACGAAAATTAGGCAAAAAATTAAAAAAANAGGCAAAACAAAAAAAAAGTCACGAAATTTCTAAAAATTAATTGCAAATTAAAAAATGAAGCAAATAAAATAAAAGATTTGTAAAAGGAAAAAGCGAGCTGGTCCCCAACAGACAAGTCCTATAAAACTTTGTTAATCTCTCCTTCACACTTATCACGCCACCTCACCACTAATCTCTCTCTCTCTCTCTCTCTCTCGCCCCTTCTCGCTTCTCTCCAAAGGTTGGAGATTCCCTCCAATGGATCTCCGACGGAGGCCTCCTAAACCACCGGTCAACAACGCCACCAACAATAAGAATCCCAACGGATCTTATCCTTCTTATCAACCAACCCGCTCTTCCGACGACGATCGCCTTCGCTCAATCACTCCCCCACCGAAAGCCTCCGATGCGCTTCCTCTCCCTCTATACCTCACCAACGCCGTCTTCTTCACGCTCTTCTTCTCCGTCGCTTATTACCTCCTCCACCGGTGGCGTGACAAGATCCGTTACAACACCCCTCTCCACGTCGTCACTATCACCGAGCTCGGTGCCATTATCGCTCTCATCGCTTCTTTCATCTATCTCTTAGGGTTTTTTGGTATTGACTTTGTCCAATCCTTTATCTCACGCGCTTCCGGTGATTCCTGGGATCTCGCCGATTCAATCGATGAAGACGACCACCGTCTCGTCACGTGCTCTCCACCGGCTCCGATCGTCACCGTTACCAAATTGCCTCCCCCGGAACCAATCGTTACCGAGTCGCTCCCTGAGGAAGACGAGGAGATTGTGAAATCTGTTCTCGACGGTGTGATCCCATCGTACTCGCTCGAATCTCGTCTCGGGGATTGTAAAAGAGCGGCGTCGATTCGGCGTGAGGCGTTGCAGAGAGTCACGGGGAGATCTCTTGAAGGATTACCGTTGGATGGATTTGATTACGAATCTATATTGGGGCAATGCTGTGAGATGCCTGTTGGTTATATTCAGATTCCTGTTGGGATCGCTGGTCCGTTGTTGCTTGATGGTTTTGAGTACTCTGTTCCTATGGCTACAACTGAAGGTTGTTTGGTTGCTAGCACTAACAGAGGCTGCAAGGCTATGTTTATCTCTGGTGGTGCCACTAGCACTGTTCTTAAGGATGGTATGACTCGAGCTCCTGTTGTTCGGTTCGCCTCGGCGAGACGAGCTTCGGAGCTTAAGTTTTTCTTGGAGAGTCCTGAGAATTTCGATACTTTGGCCGTTGTTTTCAACAGGTCCGATAAATTTTTCCCGTTTGATTTGATTTTTGTTGACTTTTTTGATGTGTCGTATGATGAGACTTGTTCAAATCTTCTATAGAGACTAGGTTTGATAGGAAAGCTTTTACACATTTACTGACTCTCACAGTGATTTGTTTTGGATACAGGTCGAGTAGATTTGCAAGATTGCAAAATATTAAATGTACAATAGCCGGGAAGAATGCTTATGTAAGGTTCAGTTGTAGCACTGGTGATGCTATGGGGATGAATATGGTATCCAAAGGTGTGCAGAATGTTCTTGAATACCTTACCGATGATTTTCCTGACATGGATGTTATTGGTATCTCTGGTGAGTTTCGTTTCCTTTCCTTCTCTATATTTTAAAAACTCTTTAGTTGTTTTGTTTGATGCTATTATGTGAAATTACAGAACCGTATCCTCATTATTATCTTTTGGATTTAATATTTGATTCTTCAGGTAACTTCTGTTCGGACAAGAAACCTGCTGCTGTGAACTGGATCGAGGGACGTGGCAAATCAGTTGTTTGTGAGGCAGTAATCAGGGGAGAGATCGTGAACAAGGTGTTGAAAACAAGCGTGGCTGCTTTGGTGGAGCTAAATATGCTCAAGAACTTAGCTGGGTCTGCTGTTGCAGGTTCTCTAGGGGGATTCAACGCTCACGCTAGCAACATAGTATCTGCTGTATTTATAGCTACGGGACAAGATCCAGCTCAAAACGTGGAGAGTTCTCAATGCATCACCATGATGGAAGCTATTAACGACGGCAAAGATATCCATATTTCAGTCACTATGCCATCAATTGAGGTAAACTGACCAGATCTCTCTCTGTTTCTCTGAGCTTGCTTAGAAAGTTTCAGTGATTTGATATTGGTTATGGGGGTTTGGATAATCAGGTGGGGACAGTGGGAGGAGGAACACAGCTTGCATCTCAATCAGCGTGTTTAAACTTGCTCGGAGTGAAAGGAGCGAGCAAAGAGGCGCCGGGGATGAACTCAAGGAGGCTAGCAACAATAGTGGCAGGAGCAGTATTAGCGGGAGAGTTATCTCTAATGTCAGCAATTGCAGCTGGACAGCTAGTGAGGAGTCACATGAAATACAACAGATCCAGCCGAGACATCTCTGGAGCAACGACAACGACAACGACAACAACAACAACATGATCGTTGATTCATCTCTATGTCTCTTGGGTCAAAACTCTAAAAAGAAAGACAAGAATCCAAAAACAAGGCAGGCTTTTCACAACTCAAAACTCGCTGGTAGACAGAGATTTAAACCATGTGCATGTGCGTGCCCTCCCCTCCTTTTGTTAAATAAAAAAAAAAAGAACTATTTGTTTTGTTTGTTTGACTTGGTGGAATCTTTTTCTTTTTTTTTTTCCTGGATTGAGAAGGAGCGAGAGATATAAGATTTTCACACTTTTCTCTCTCTCTCACTCCCTCCCTCCTTTCTCTCTCTCATGGATAATTCGTGTCTCTTTGATTTGTCTAAGCTTTTGTCTTTGTTTGTTAGGAAGTGGTCTATATGAAAAAAAAAAAATTGTGTATGCAGTTGCGTTTGGAGACATTTTTGAGATTTTTTCTCTGTTTTGTTTCCTATCACTTCTATATATATTATGTCTGTTTCCCTGTGTGTTGGGACATCTCTCTCTCTCTCTCCCACTTTGTTTAGTTGTTAAATATATAATTAATCGTTTGTTGTTGTTGGTTAAGAAGATACGGATCTTCGTTTCTCCAGAAGACTAAGACTCCACTCTTACCATCTTCTAGAATCTCTCCAGAAGATACACCTGATAAAAATATTATTCCAACTTGCACTATTTTAATGGACAAAAGAGAGAAGAAAAAATTATTGTATCCACTACTACTAGGTCAACTGATCAACAGCGTTTGGAACTTAATATGTTTGCATGATTGGGAGAGATTCAAATTACAGAATGATTGGTCTTCAATTTGAGCTAAAACACTTAACATATAAGAGAAGATGGTACTATTCACAACAAAGGAAATTTCCCTATCTGCATGCATATATCCGAATGATGTCTAAAATATTTACAAGAAAACTTGATGAATAGACAAATTTGAAATTTTAGTGGTTTGTGTTATAATTTGTGTTATACTAGTCGTTGTATCACCATCCAAATTCATATTGCGAAGTTGACACTGAAACCAATTGTTATTGGGCCACTCTTAACTCCAGATAAAGTGATTTCAAGTTTATGGGCTTCAAAAATCGTTGTTTCGTTCACGTCCGTCACGTCATCCTGTCCACGTAAAACTTTGTCCTACCCATGTGGCGTGGGTCTCTCTGCTTTGACCCAAATCCTCGAGCATAACCCACAAAGTGAGTTTGGTAGATTTGTTGGCGTTATCTTCTCGAGCCATTTTGGTAATCTGCGCCTATTGTTTTTCTCTATGTATAAGTTCAAAAATGTCATCCTTATCTAATTCAATACCTGGTGATTCTGACCGAAACACATACTAACTTCAGAATTTATAGTAGAGCTGCGTGTATTGACCATTTGAAATTGCATTAAAAAAAAAAATTGCATTGAAAATATTTAAACTCTACTCTCTTCAACTTACATAACACATTGGTTCACTTTATAACAGAATCAATTTTTCCTTTTGTTATCATTGGCATTTGAGGTTAATTCTTTACAATAACGCGTATAAACTTAACATAAAAAAATGGCGTGTGTAAATTATTGGGACTCATTAGCCAAATCTCTACATTCGTAGGAAACGAGACTTGATCCCTAGTGTGATGGTACTTTATGCATTAAGTACTTACCATTAACCACTGCACTAAAGTCATTTAACATGTTTTTATTGATTTATTTTTTTGTTTATTTATCGTTCATGATGGTTGTTCAAATCACAATGGTTGATAAAAAAAATGAAAAAGATAGGCTCATAACACATTTGGAAAAGGCACTAAAATTGGAAAGAGCTTTAGTTTTGGTTTTGTCATCTTTTTCGGCATTAAAGCTGATAAAATAATAATGAAAAAGACATGATAATTGGTGGATGGGGTTACTGGGTTTAGTGGCAGATAACAAGTCGCCAAAGCTAGATTTCTCAAATTGAGAAAAAATAATTTCTTAAATATGTTGTCCCGTAATCATCGTTTTTTTTACTAACTTTTTTTTCTTTTCAAAGTTATACATAATAGTCAATGATTATGATGAGCAGCCTCGTTTGTCAACAGTTTAAAATGATTTGTCATAACTTATTACATTATTAGTCTCTCCACAGGATTGTTGGAAACAAATTACATTCTGCTTTTGATTATTTTAAAGTATAAAAATTTTGTATGCATTTGCTGCTAAGTTAATATTCATAGACTCCCACGTTTTTGATTCATCCCTATTGATAAAACTTTTTTTCTTTGTTTTTTGGTATACATATCACTATTACTTGGCAGAACTCGTAATAAGAAATAACAATACATGGACCGACGTCGAAACTCGAAAGTATGTATGTATGGGCCCTGAGATGTTCTCAGTTCAATATATAATTAATCGTTATTTGCCGCATGTAGAGTAAGGATGGAAACGAATTCAATATTGTATGGGTGTGAATTCCTAGGACTTTACTAGTTACTACTATACTAACACATGCAATGTATTATGCAACTTGAGGTCCATTCCAACGATTATATATTCGGTCCATTCAAAGGTCACATGTTTGGTCTCACCATATTGATTACAATATATTATAGATGATTTTTTGTCACAGTGCTGTAGTCCATGATGTACATATCATGATAGTAGATCATGCATACGACTACCTTATATTTAAAAATTCCGAATGTCAACAATTTTAGCAATTATAATAGTATCGAACTGGTTTTTCGCAGTTTAGGAGTTTCGACCACTCTAGTTAATTATGGTCTCGATTCTCAACTCTCATAAATTTCAAACTAACATCGCATTTTTTATTATTATAATAAAATTTGCTGATGTCGTGTATCATGTTATAAGCATGTAGTCAATCATTTTCAAGTGTAACTTTAAAATATATTATATTAACTTTAAAATATATTTCATTTACATGTTATAAGCATGTAGTCAACCATATTCGAACTTACAATATAAATTATAACTATTCTAAAAATAGTATATTTTAAAACTGATCCCGATTACAAAGAACTCAACTCCCTCGCAAATACGATCTTTACATGTGTATCTTTTTTTTTTTAAAAAACATGAAAAATGTAATTGATCATCAAGGGTTGAATATGAGAAATTTGATAATTATTTTTCAATATTAGAGAAACGTAACTCGAGGTATTTAATACCTGTGTGTATGTGTATGTGTATGTGGTATTGTGGTAGGATAGATTGGGGGAAACCTACACGTGGACCAAGTACCGATGCTTCCGACCGCTTCGACGTGGTACACAACAGCTCAGCTTCTGCTCTGACATTTTGACCGCACGTGACTTTTGCTCCGTGCACGTGTGGATCAAGGCATCAAGCAGACTGTGGCGATTACATCGCCACGTCATGAGTCGTCCGATTGCGCCGGTCATGTAAATCTGAACGGCTCTGATCGAGACTACTTGGTTGCGTGAGGCACATGCATCCACGTTAAAGAGACTGCTTTCAAAGGTGCAGTGCTAACATCAAAATACTAATCACACATCTTTACAACTTCTCTTTTTCGACCCAAGATCCACATTTTCATATCTACAAGTACCGATATATATACACAACAACAAATAAATAATACCTTAAGAGTTTGCTCAAATACTTTACTCTCCTTGATGTACAAATTACTGAATTAGACTTTCTTTGTTAAATCTTAACAAGTCTCAATAGTTCAATTTCTCACCTGTCCTCGTCAAAATTTTTTTTTGCGACTTTAGGTTGCGGAACGAGGTTCGAGGTGTATATTTAAAGCTCTATGTTATCATCTACTAAGATCATTTCAGTACCTATTGATTGTTCGTTAATTATTAGTATATTCTATAGCTTCCACTTATGAATCCTTCTGTGTAAACTGTAAAGTAATAATAATCAACGTGCTTCGATCATCGAATATAATTTTAGTGTACGCTACGCAGAGAAATGCAAACATTAGACAATTATTTTGAGTTTGCTGTAAAATACTCCCTCCGTTTCAAAATATTGGATGTTTTAACTAAAACACGCAGATTAAGAAGTCTTTACTTTTATCAAGTTCAACCAATCAGAAACTATACTGCATAACATAAAATATTAAACTAATCTAAAAGTTGCATAGAAACTTGAAAATATAGGAATCCTATATTATGAAACAAAAAAAATTTCTTAGTTATGAAATGGAGGGAGTACAATTTTTATACAGTTAATTATTCGTTCTTATCAACTAATCATAAATTATTCTTAGTTATGTCCGCCCCGTCCCCCTTATAGTACAGTAAAAGTGGATTAATAACATTACCCATTAAACAAGTGGGGAACTTTCGTAAGAATTTCAATTTCTTTAATATATAGCTTGGAACCACCAAGATCGAGTAGTAGGCTAGTGCCTAGCATAGAAAAGGGAATATGCGTGCAAATTAAGAAAAAAAAAATGCAATTAATTAATTAACTAATACCATCTCTAATACATAAATCTATTTTTTCTCTAAATTAGAGCATTGGTTTTTTTTAATATATTACTCTATTTTCAACTTTAAAATAGAGTTAGTGTAAAAAAGTAGAGGTGAAAACAGAGTTGCACTATATATAGAATAATCCTATTACTTTCTTTATTTTAAAGTAAAATATAAAGTAAAGTTGGAGCAAATGTTGTTCTATAATAGAATAGAGAGTGGAGGGTTAAACAATTATAAGTATTCTGAAACGTTGAAAGCAAATATGATTAGCAATAGTTTTCTAATAGCTTAAATCTGTTAATGCAAGTGGTGTTGTCATCTTTGCAATATATTTGAGAACGAGAGAGTTAGATTACACTTTCTATCAAAAATATTGAGAAGAGGTCAAAATAAATTTTCATTCCTTAACAAAAGAACAAGTACTATACTATTTTCTTATAAACATTAATCGATAATAAATGTAACTCTTCTATATACTAGCTAGTGTTAGTTCACTCAAATTTCTGATGTACAATTTTAACATTAATTTTTTCTTTTTTTGAAGAAAAATAGATAAGTTTCAGAAGATGATGAAATTGATAATACAAGGCGTTACATGCACACGCTTCAACGCAATTGGATTCATGGCTAACATTTTAGTTTCGCTTCCATTTTACATTGTTTTGTCATTTATTACATCATTATGCCAAAAAAAGAAAAGAAAAATTGATATATACAATATATTTTAAAAACAAAAATTATTACATAAAATCCCCTTTATATTTAGTCCTTATGTTTGGTTTTATATTATAGTTTCCGAACAATTAGTTATCAGCATGTTTCTTCAATCCTCTCTATTCACATTATCTATTTATCTTTGGCTTTTATATTAGAACACTTTTTCTTAATTTCCTTTTTTAAAAAGCTTTAAGGCATAAGCAGCTTTCATTTATTTTCTCCAGTTTGAAGCTATATATAAGCCAAAAAAAAAAAGAAAAGGAAACGAATGTATATCCAGAAAAGAAAACTCGAAACCTTGTGTATATAAATATCTTATTTCAAGTAAATTATTAATATACAATTATGCGTACATAAATATATTAATATACCACTATATATGCGTGGTTTTAGATATATTTATTTATATAAAAATGTGAAAGGAATGAATTTTATCTAAAGTTTCGGTGTGTCTATCGAATTTAATTTTTTTCTTTCTTTTTCTTTCTTTCATCGTTCAAGAAAAGCATTGCAGAGTACTCACACAACTCACTCTCAGTCTCAGCACATGAATTAATTTGAAGCTTCTCTAACTTCTTCTGTACACATCACTTGATACGACACCGTCTTGGGGTGAAGGAATCTCTTCTCTCTTTGCCCTAAAGCGAGTTAGGGTTTAACACACACAAGTATAACCTTTTTTGATTTGTGTCTCTTTGCTCTGTTTTTTGTCGGCTTGTGTAACCGATCAACTCAAGCTATTGGCTCCTTACACCCTGAAATTTGACTTCTCCAATGGATCTCAAAGCTTCTCTTATATGAATCCTATCCCCACACCCTCACAATATCTTTATATATGAGCCACAAGAACAAGAACAAGACCCAGTAGATGCGCCGGCCATGGACGGTGGATACTTTCACAACCTCTTCAGACCTGACCTTCATCGCCAACTTCAACCTCAGCCTCATCTCCACCCTCTGCCTCAACCTCAACCTCAACCTGAGCCTCAGCAACAACAATCAGATGATGAATCTGACTCCAACAAGGATCCGGGTTCCGACCCGGTTACCTCGAGTTCAACTCCTGGGAAGCGTCCACGTGGGCGTCCTCCGGGATCTAAGAACAAGCCGAAGCCACCGGTGATAGTGACAAGAGATAGCCCCAACGTGCTTAGATCTCATGTTCTTGAAATCTCATCTGGAGCCGACATAATTGAGTGCGTTAACACTTACGCTCGCCGGAGAGGGAAAGGTGTCTCCATTCTCAGTGGTAACGGCACGGTAGCTAACGTCAGCATCCGTCAGCCGGCAACGGCTCATGCGACTAATGGTGGAGCCGGAGGTGTTGTTTCTTTACATGGAAGGTTTGAGGTGCTTTCCATCACTGGTACGGTGTTGCCACCACCTGCGCCCCCGGGATCCGGTGGTCTTTCTGTCTTTCTTGCCGGCACACAAGGTCAGGTGGTCGGAGGACTCGCGGTGTCTCCGCTTGTGGCTTCGGGTCCAGTGGTACTTATGGCTTCATCGTTCTCTAATGCAACTTTCGAACGGCTTCCGCTTGAGGATGAAGGAGGAGAAGGCGGAGGAGGAGAAGTTGGAGAGGGAGGTAGTGGAGCCGGAGGTGGTGGTCCACCACAGGCCACGTCGGCATCTTCACCACCGTCTGGAGCTGGTCAAGGACAGTTAAGAGGTAACATGAGTGGTTATGATCAGTTTGCCGGTGATCCTCATGTGCTTGGTTGGGGAGCCTCAGCCGCTCCAAGACCACCTTTTTAGAATTGAAAATTATGTCCGTAACATAGCTGTAACCAAATTTCATTTTTCATAATTAAAAAACAAAAAAAAAAATCATTCTATGGTAACAACTTCTTCTCGATTATTTGAGGTTCGTTTGGTTTTAATATGGTTGATCATATTTGAAATATTTGAATTCGTCTTCAGGTTTATACATCTCCATCTGCATTTTCTCTTCTTATTTTAATCACTAGGGTTTCGTGCTGTACCCTATATATTAATTTGTTTTATGCTTGACTTCACAATAAATAATGTTTTTAGAAGCCAATTTCATTATGTCACTTGGTTACCTTCATTCGTAGTTTGTAACAATAGAGTGATTCAGTATGTGAGATGGTATGTGTATAATCCCTGTTTGGGGTAGGTATGAAAAGTTAAACACTTAATCTATGTTACTATGTATATGAACCAACAAATCAAACATCTGGTTCCTTTTTCATTCAATTATATATTATACCTTACATGAAATCCTCAAAGATTTTATGATTTGGAAACCCTCAAGATTGAATATCATGTTTATTCATGGAATCTGATTTGCTGATATATGTTTTAACCAAGTGATTTCTTTGTTCTTCGATGAGATCGATACGAATCTTTCTTTGATTCTATCAACGAATCACGAAAATAACGTTCTAGACATTTACAAAAAAATAAATAACATTTTAGAATTATATGAATCTGTTTTAAGAATAGCGGTTACGACGAAAACGACATACTATAGTTTTGTCGATTCTTAGAAGAAGAATATATTCGCCCGTTACAATAATGTAAACATGATTTTCGACGGTTACAATGACCGATTTAAGGCGTAAACACGAGAACAGTACATGTCCAGCCAAAACCAAGACATGAAAAACATTTGGCTCAAAGTTTCATCAGTTTCCCTTTAAAAGATTAGGAAGCTCTACATCAACATATATAGCCAAGTGGGTGTTGAGTACCAAGACAAAAATGTGTGAAAATGAGGAAAGCATCAAGTCCCTAGGGAAGATATGTATGGATAATTTGAAAACATATAATTTATATTAAAAAATCAAGTTAAAGGAAAAGCTTGTACATGACCAATGCATGTCCAAAATAATTTTGAGGTGAAATAGATCTCCAATGAGCTGCTAAGGGAAAACGGGTGACAACTTTTTATACATAAGAATTTGAGAAATTTCAGGTTTACTTGTTATAAGATGAGAATGAGAGGTGGTTTTATTTTTATGAAAGATTCATTATACATTAAGACTTTTTAGGGTCTAAACTATGTAAAGAGAATAAAGGGTAATGTACTTTGGGACTTTTAGATACATGCATTAAAGACTTTATCTTTTGAGGATTTCCATGTGCTCATGTCATGTGCCTTACATGCAAGTGAGCAAACAATTGGGTGAAGATGTATCTTAGCTTCTTCATTCTGTGTTTTCTAGTACGCTGATAAGTAAACGTTGATGTAAATGTATGCCTAATATGAATTAAATCAATTAATTATGACTGGATTCATATAATCATATATAGGTTTTGTTTTCGAGGGAAATCTAACAGAAAATGTTGTTCTTAGATATCGAAGGATCATGGTTTGAATTCTTCTATAACAATTTCACCAGGGCCAGCGCAGATTCAGTGTGCTTCGAACTATTAAGACTTCCAAACAGGTGTTAACCACTATACCACAGCACACTTTTGAAAGTTGATGTCCTTAAAACTTGTATATTTTCGTGATGCTTAAAGCACCAGCTTCTCGGGCTTTAGCCGGGCCTGAATTTCACTATGGTAAACGTATATATAGATAGTAAATATCATATTTTAACATATAACTCGTGCTTATGAGATGAGGGACGGTAACTCCGTAACATTTTGTGATTTTCAGCCATTAAACTCAAGCCCAAAACTTCCAGCCCACTATACTTCAGTACTCTACGATAGAGATGATCGGATGATGATGATCGAAGCAAAATCTTAAAATCTTACAAAGTTGCAAGTTTTTCTTTACGTAAAAACTAAAACTGAAATAAGAAGAGGAAAAAAATCAAAACTTCAATTTTTTTTTCGGGAAATATATGTATGATCATCAGCATATCCTATAAAAGCAACAAATAATCTGAAAATCATAACCATCCTAAGTATCAGGGAGCAGCTTTCCTACTAACATCAATGGAACACCAACGTTCGTTTCCCTACTTTACGAGATATTCAGAATTCAAGCTACAGTCAAACTATCACGTTTGCTAATGTCTTTAGTACTGATACAAACGAATTCCTATAAGAACCGAACTGGTCGTCGAATTCACCAAAGAAACAACTAAAGAACGGGCTCTCGAGAGAGATGAGACTGGTCATTGCTCATATGGGACTCGCACAAACAGTCGACCGTGCAGGCTCACAACCGCTGACGTGTGCAGCGGATCTATTCTTGCTGGAAAGTTCACAACCTTACCAAAACCAAAACCAAAAATCAAATGGAGACGATCCTTCATTTAGTAAACATGGCTCTGTTTGGACTATGTAAGATGCTAACCTTTTTGAAGGGTGTTATTCCCCAAGGATTGTCCAGCTGCTCAGGTTGGCCTGCTATAACTAGCCGCCCTGCAGGATCTGATTGAACGCGGACCTGAAAGAAGAAAGCAACTTTTGTTGAGTAACTAAATTCCGTGTACAAAGATCATCAGCATGTTCATCATAGCTAACAAAAATGGTGTTATTCGAGATTAGAATCCAGTATCTGTCTACTTAAAACCTCCCAAACAAATCTATGTCTACTTAAATCCTCCCAAACTAATCTACTACTCACATCTATCTCGTAGTAAACAGCATATATAAACTGCTTTGGTACCTAACAACCTCGGCGAGACTCTTTGCATTAAAGAAAAAGAGCCAGTGATGAAACGCTGATCAAAGAAGATTAAGAGATTGAATTCCAAGGACAAAATCTCACCTCTTCACGAAGAAGTCCAGGTACCAGGGCAAATATCTCAAAGCAGTCTTTCTGTAAATAAAGGTAACAAAACAAATTCGGTAAGATTTCAGATTCAAAACAAAGAGCCAGAGTGCATTTTCAGGCAGTCTTGATTTTGACTATTGTTATACATTACGTGAGAGGGGAAGCGGCAGAGGTACTCACAGTTTCTCTGACATTTATCTTCACCCAGTCTGCTGGGGGTCCAATATCTATAACCTCGGCAGTTGACCTATCAAGCCAAAACCATACTATTAATATATTGCTTTGATTAGATATAAGAAAGGAAACGATACAGGTAACAAAGTTCTCCGTATTCATTTAGACGCCTACGCTATATCTGGAATGGTAGTTCTTACAACTACCACACACAAAACAGTGCTTGTGATCCACCAAAGACCACACATTTGACGATGAAACAGGCTTTTCACAATTAATAAGACTATCTGTAATTGCACATGGTAAAGAAATCTTGCATAAGAGAGACAAAAAACACAGGAGATGGTTAGCTTTCGTAACTGTCTGTCTGATTCATGTGTAAAAACAACATCCGCGCCAGTAGGTGTTTTTTGTTTCTGCAAACCTGACAAGAACAATTAAACACGGTGGCGTTAGGTAATCATTTTGTAGACCATGGAGAACAATAGCCACTCCTTAGGAATAATACCAATGTTTTTGAGGTTCTTTTGCTTTGGGGTTGAACTCAAGCCTTTATCCTGAAAAGAAAACGTACAAACAGCATCATGTTTAAGAGTAAGTTGTGCATGGTGATTGGTGAACCATGGAGCGTGGTAAGGTCGAACTAGAAACCTTAACAATAGGCTCAGTAACCTCTCCAGATCCAAGAAGGCGCTGAGAATGCCAACCTTGCATAGCACGAGCTGCAGCATCTCTTCGTGCTCTACCTGACCCTGAACCTTGATGGCTAGTTGCCTACATAATGTGCCCTTATATCAATGAGAGAAAGGGGAGGTATGTAAAATTTCTGTTTCTGCCTTTCTGGGAGCTTTTAATTGGTAATTATCTGGGTGGTGTATACATAATAGTTCTTATGCTTCCCATTTGACACAAAAACGGTACAGCTTAATTCAATCCGATTACAGAGAGTTGTACTCAACATGCTTAACTGATATTACGCATGCCCAAAACTCCCCTTTGCATCTAATCATTCTAAAAAAGAACTGCAGAGCTTTCACTTCAACTAATTTAAACAGCATTTTTACCTATCTTTAAATCGACCTCCTCTCAAAGTGTTCACCTACCCACCTACCCACAAGCATAAAAATTCACAAATTCATAGGAATTCTTACCTCCTTTTCAAGGCTTGCAGACGGAAGAAATGCTGAACCAGGAAGGTTAAGCTCACCATTTTGCCTTAAATGCTTCTCATACTCCAAAAGTGCCTGCAATTGGAAAGTAAGAATACAAATAATGAAGTTTCTACATCTTGATAAGATAAAAATCAACCAGTAAACTGTTAAAAGGCTAGCTAGTCTCAGACACATTCCTGAAAAAGGAGCACAAGGAGATTGTTTGGACTGAACATGTATGAAATGAACTAAACAAGTACTTATAAGAAACGAAATTCACCTTTTCATAGAAAATGCGGAATGTCCAGGAGACTGTAGTGCATGTTCTGAATGATAATGAAACAAAAAAAGTGGGGAAGTTAATGTCATACAAGAGACGGAATTGGTTGAGGAGTTTGAGAACAAAACCAGTCATACTTCGGAGGATGGAAGGATTCTCCAACTTGCCGCCATAGCTTAGATGTGGTAACCTGTGTAAGAAAATGAAAGTCTCAGGAATTTTGAATAGTTTCACACAATTAGAGCTAAATTTATAAATTTCTCAAACAAAGCAGATGACACTAAGCAAATTGAGTTCCCAAAACACAGACGTAACACAATTAACAGATAACTGCATTGACTTTAATTCTTCCTGGAAACCATTCCTTGGTCTTAAAATCATCTTTTCATTCATTAGCTAACAACCAAAATTTCTAGCTTACTATAGTTATAGTTCATGACTCGTATGTAATAATGTAGAAGATTTTTAACCTACTAAATGGGGAGAGGAGGGAGAAGATCTTAGTAAACATAAATCTTAAAGTTACGAAAGTAGATAATTACCACATCGTAGCCACCTAACTTGATGACGGCCCTCCATAGCCTACATTGCAAAGTAAACATGCAAATGTCAAACAAGAAAATAACCAGAAATATGAAATTTCCCAAGAAATTAAAGCAACTTACTTGAGACAATTTAAGGGCTGACCATAAAACTTAGGGGCTTTAAATTCCAGGAGATTCTCCTTGTGGAAGGCCTCCACTTCTTTAATAAACGCCTCTTGATCCGCTGGTGTCCCTGCTTCATCAACAACCCTGGCCTGTAGAAAAACGTGAACTTGTAATGAAACAGCCACTGCTGACCACAAATCTCTTTTCTCTTAGATAACAAAAGAATGATATTCAACGGTTAATGCAGATGCAAGCAGGTCAATTGTCTCAAATGTTTGCTCTCATTACCTCAGAATCACTTAGCAACCATGTCTTCCACTTCTTAACACTTTCACCAGCAACATGAGGGCTCGACGGTTCCCCCTTGAGAGAAGTTGATTCCCCGAGTTTTGTCTCCTCTTGTCCGCCTTCATCCGTAATCTTCTTTCCAGACTGATCAACATCAACATCACCATTCTTGCCATCAACAATGTCCTGACCACCTACTTCCTCATTAGCCTCAGTTTGATTAGTAAGGGGAGCATCAGATAAATGAACATCACTTTCTAAAGTAAGAGTCGTATCCTCAGGAACAGGGGACTTAGGTTTTTCAATAGAGTTTTGGTCTTTCTCTTGTTCTAAACGCTCCTCCACCTCTACGGCTTTGGTATCAACAGGAGTAGCATCAACATCAGCACCAGACGGCACATCTTGCTCTTGCATTTCCGTGTCCGCCATCAAAAAGCTTCTTTCTCTAAAATATAGAATCATAAACAAGAACGACGAATTCAAAATCCTTAGGAATACGATCAATCCACAAATTCATAAACAATTCAAGGAAAGCAATATCGATTAATTCCCGAGAGAATGCAATAAGCATGTAATCGAGAATCGGAGAGCATAACTCTCTCACTGATCCGCTATGATTCAAACTGACGGAAACAAAAAGGAATCGAAAGCAGTGGTAAGAGTGCAATAAAATCCAATTGAAAAGTTTACCGGTTCCGCAACGAAGACGACGCCGGTGACGGTGGAGTGTAAGGTTAGGGTTAGTTAGTAGCCGGAGAAATTGAAAATCGCCGGCGGAGTAAAAGGAGCCAGAATTATCAAAAATCTAACGGAGAGAAAGGCGCAGATCAAATTATACGGATTGGTTTAAAACATAAAAAAAAAAAAAAAAAAAAAAAAAAAAAAAAAAA
>NC_025693.1:30835554-30861241 GCF_000633955.1 Camelina sativa
AAAAAAAAAAAAAAAAAAAAAAAAAAAAAAAAAAAAAAGATTAAACAGAATCAAATCATCAAAAACAAAAATAAATGATTTTATTGGCATAAATGGTTAATTAATTAAAGGAAATATATATTTACAAGGTATCTTTATTAGGAATGATATCTCAGGAAATTGAACCTTCACGGCCCATGTAAATGATTAAGCCCATTACTTTGGAATATGGGCTTAATAACATAAGGTCTGTTATGAAAAGAAAAAAAAATCTAAGTACAACAAAAACAAAAAGAAGACAACTTATGTATCTTGATTCGATTAGCATAAACCTTAAATTTACGTGGTTTGCTTTACCACTATGCTGGCGATATAGTTTTCACTAGTACTTACTTATCAAAGTGTCAAATAATTGAAAACTTAATTGAATTGATGTGAATCCAAAAGAAAAGACCACTTCATGATTCATGAATTAGCCAGCCTTTTCTGATGCCCTACATCTCCAATACTAGTACAAATCAGAATTTCTGAATATCTGTCTCGTGTATTGAAATGAGTAGACCGTTTCGAATCGAGAGGTATCTTTTGGTGTTGTTTAAAGACTTAACACATACCTTCAAAAACTACATCTTCACGAGGCTCTTGTGTTTAAAGGTATTGCTTTTCCTGAAAATAGCTTATAGGATTAATCAAGTCACATGGTTTTTATTCTATTGTAACTCGCTATTACGACAAGTTACGCATACTACTTGATAAGGTCAGCGTTCATAACAAATGTTGGTATTGCAATTTTTTACCAACCTGCTAAGAGATGGACATATATAGAATTGTCTACTACGATCATTATATTAAAATTATGGTTTTTCTTTGATATAATAAATGCAGACTATGCAGTACTGTTTTTATATAGAAGTGTTATTAAAGTGTTGAATTTATTCATACAGAATCATCCGAACTACTATTAATTAGAACTTTTTAAGTTAATCTTTCTTTTGGTCGGTATATTACAAGTAAGTAACCATGAAAGCAACTTACATTTTTGTTAGTAGGATATGATTATTATAAATTCAATAGGACATTTTATATTCGACTGTTTCGAAAGCAGCTAACATTTATTTCTTGCATTGAATTTTGAATTTTGTGGTTGTGCTTGTACACAGCATATTTTTCTCGTTATCCTTAACATTCAATTCACTGGTACGCAACGCAACTACTTATTTAGGTCCCGGCCAGCATATATATATATTTTATGGTTATACACAAGTACATGTAAATTCTGTCAAAACCTTCAAAATGTTATGAATTAAATGCTTATAATTGATACTTAAAAAAAAAAACTACTTATAAGTCTCATTCTATCCATATTATTTGAACTTAATAATGAGAGAAATAATGCTAAGAACAGGTAGAAATAAAATTTGTATATTTTTCTTAATTTATTTTAAAAATACTGAAGATATATGATAATGAGAACATACTAAGATATATATATGATAATAAGAACATGATATATATACTCCTATGAATATGCTCATTAGAGAGAGTATAATATGTATGAATATGCTCTTTTTGATTTTATAATGTAATTAAACTTACTCTTCATATCGTGTCAACTTGCTTCCAGATAATCTCACCTTGATTTCACTTGATTTTTTTTTTGTTTTTAAAGGTCTAGATCTCACTTTAAGATCGGCAACAAACTTATAATTATCTTTTTGAATGGTAACAGAGACCTGTACCAGCAGACCGCACCAGTCCGCCTCCTCCATTCAAACTCTTTAGTATCGACAAACACCTACCTAAACCTAAACGACCGTTCAACATTGGGTTAAAAATGCATGCTGAATCTTACAAAATAAAAATATATGATTGAAACATATTTATGAAAACAGTTCGGCAGTATATATATATAGATGACAAAGCAAAAAAACAAAAGCATTATTGTTCTTTTGGTCTAAAGTCTAAACCATTCGATTCGAATTCGATGAACACTTTTGCGATAAGTCCACATCTTGGGCAAGGAAAGAACCACATATATATATATATAAAACATGGGTACGTAACTTAAGTATCGTTGTCGCTCTGACGAAAGCTATGACGACGAAGATAAAAGCCTCATGTACCATGAAAAATGTATAAACGACAATTTACGAAACAAAACAAAAATAATAATAAAAGGATAAGAAATTTGTTCGTTTTTATGGTATTAAATCGTTTATTTTGGGATAGACAAGAATTTTAAATAGTATTATTATATACTCGTCTCTTTCATATAGAGAGAAAGAGAGTTCCGATTGTTCTGGATTCTTATTCTACGGCGGCGTTATTCTCACTGTCACCGTCGGATAACCTCCGTCTCTCTCTCTTCCTCTACAACAACGGTAACTGTTTAGTTTCTCTTCGGTTTCTCCGAATTGCTCTGTTTTAGTCGTTGGTTTCTTGAAATATATATATTTTTTAATGTTTTCAGATTGTGTATAGCTTAGCTTTGGAAGAATAATAAAAAAAAAAAAAAGATGATGAAGATATTGGATCTGTTCATCACTTCACTTAAACCAGTTGTGGAGATTCTTTTGATTACTTCTGTCGGATTCTATTTGGCTCTCGATGGTGTCAATCTTCTCGGTCAAGATGCTCGTAAACACTTGAACAACGTCAGTTATTTCAAGTTTTTTCTTATCAAAAAAAAAAGTCTATACAATTCTGATTTTTAATTTCCATTTTTTTTTTTGTTATGTATGTATATAGATTGTCTTCTATGTGTTTAGTCCTACACTTATCGGAAGCCGTTTAGCTGATAGTGTTACTTACGAGAGCTTGGTGAAAATGTAAGTCTGTCATGGGATTTTTTTTTTTTTTGGTTACTTATAATGGAAAAATGATGGTTTTGTTGCTGTAGGTGGTTTATGCCGGTTAATGTTCTGTTCACGTTCATGATTGGTTCCTTCTTGGGTTGGCTTGTTGTTGTCATTACTAAGCCACCTCAGCATCTTCGTGGTCTCATTGTTGGTTGTTCTGCTGCTGGTAAACAAAACAAAAAAAAACACTTAGCATGTGATGAATTTGTCTGATTTCAAGATGTGTTGCTGATGATGAGTAATGTGAAACCCAAAAAAAAAACAGGGAATTTGGGAAATCTGCCACTTATCATTGTCCCAGCTGTTTGTAAAGAAAAAGGAGGTCCCTTTGGAGATCCTGAGAGTTGTCAGAAATATGGACTGGGTTATGTTTCTCTCTCTATGGCTGTAAGTTTCTCTGTCTCTCTCTCTCTCTCTCTCTCTTTCTTCAAGATTGTTTTATCATCAGTGTGTATTATCATGACACTGTACTTGGTAAATGTTTTTTAGATAGGAGCTGTTTACATATGGACTTACGTGTACAATCTTATGCGTGTGCTATCCAACTCACCTGTTGAAATCCCACATGACTCTGTTGAATCGAACTACGACAGCTGCAAAGTCCCACTCATTTCTTCTACCGAAGAAGAAGAAGAAGACAACCATAAGGTTTCCATCTTCACTCAATAATAACTTTGAATAATCATCAATGTGGGAATCATCTTTTTTGGTAGTGAGTGTGTGTGTTTTTGTGACAGGTTGGGAGGTGGGAAAAAGTCAAGCGAAGATTGGTTTCACTGTCAGAGAAAGTCAACCTTCAGACAATATTTGCTCCGTCAACTATTGCTGCGGTTTGTGTTTCAAGACTCTTTTCTTAAAGCATTATATATAGATGTCACTCACACTAGTGTAATCTTCCTAACTTTTCTTCTTCTGTTGTCAGATGATCGCGCTTGTGATTGGGATCATTACTCCTATAAGAAAGGTAGTAATCGGCACAGAAGCTCCTCTCCGGGTGCTTCAAGACTCAGTAACTCTAGTGGGGTAATTGTAGTTTTAAGACTCGATACTCAACAGTGATTCATCTCTTAGGAAAAATCATCTCTTAGTGTATTGTTTCTTTTGGATGAAGAGATGGGGCCATTCCTGCTATTACCTTGATTATTGGAGGAAACCTACTCAAAGGTATGAGGAGTTCAGGAATGAAAATGTCCAGCATTATCGGCGTCTTGGTTGCGCGTTACGTTTTGCTGCCTATTTGCGGTGTTCTAATCGTAAGAGGAGCATATAAGTTGGATTTAATCACCAAAGAGCCCTTGTACCAGTTCGTTCTCCTTCTTCAGTATGCTGTCCCACCAGCCATGAATCTAGGTTTCATTGCTGTAAACCAACTCTTTAAATACAGTTGCTTTCTTCCAGATAAGATACATGCATCATTATAGTTGCACTTACTTTGCAGGTACAATTACTCAGTTATTTGGAACAGGGGAGAGTGAATGCTCAGTGATGATGCTCTGGACTTACTCTTTAGCTTCGGTTTCACTCACTGTTTGGCCCACATTCTTTATGTGGCTTGTGGCCTAAACCTCCATACTCATCTTGTTATACGTGTCCCATATTCATTCAATAATTGTTCGTAGACTTCTAGGTGATTGGATCATGTATAATAGAGAATATATACTCTTAAAATTATATAAGCTTTTTATACAAACTTTGGACTAACAGTTAGAAAGATCAAGTCCAGCCTCATCAAGGTTTGGAACAGATTAGGAGAAACTCTTGCTACTATGTTGATCCTTATTTGATCCATCAAGAGATTGTGAGGCTTAAAATCTGTGTTATGATACCAGGATAAGTAGTAATTACACTCTAGTGGTGAGTGTTCTGATTAATTTCTTGAAATCAGTTTTCCCATGTATCTCAAACCTAAAATCCAACTCTAAGATGAATTGTCTAATTAACATCAGATTTGAGATTATGATGTAGCATTTCTAGCCGTTTAGTATCGTCAAACAGATACCTAGGATCACGTTTATGACTTCCACATCAGGAGGGTTTGAGATACTCAATCAGTCAATCTATATAATAATAACAAACCGAATAAATGCGACCAACAATTGTGTTTTTTCAATCGTAACTTTTGGATATTTTCTGAAAAGTCGTGATAGATCATTAAAACGGTTATTTATAAAAAATTACAACTGTTCACTGTAAAGTTGTGTCGATTGGAACATTCGTATCTTTTGAAATTTATATATATTTGTCTCTTTGAACTATTTTCATTTTTTTGTCATGACACAAAATCAACTAAAATTTCAATCTCAACGGTTTATTCATTTTTCTAAATTATTTTCTAGCATTCATTCTTTTAAAAATCAAGAAATTCCTCTAATTATTGATTTAACAAAAGATTTTTGGAATGATGAATCTATCTCGAATAAATGCCACCAAAAGTTGTGTTTTTCAATTGTACTTTTTGGATAATTTTCCAAAAAAAATCTGTCGAAAAATTTAAATTGTGTGTTTTACACAAAGTTGCGATTGTTTATTGTAACGGTTTTTTTGTAAAGTTGCAACTGTTCATTGTAGAGTTGTGTCTATTCTAATATTCGTATCTTTTGAAATATATATATATTTGTCTGTTTGAACTGTTTTCATTTTTTTGCCATGACACCAAATAATATAAAATTTCAATTTTCAATAGTTTTTACAGCTGTCTAAATTATTCTCTAGCATTCATTCTTTTAAAAGTAAAGAGATTCCTCCAATTCTTGACTTAACAAAAGATTTTTGGAATGATGAATCTAATTTACAACTTTTAGTTAATTTTATACATAGAGTTTTTTCCAAGAGTTAGATGGATTATATAATGAGCTTTTGGATTTGACTTTTGAATATGGTAATAAAGATGCTTTCTATTTAAAAGCAGTTTATATGAGTTTGTAGGTATAATCAAGTGCAGACACAACAGTTGCAATTTTTCGTAGTACATTTTCGTAAAAAAATGTTTTTTTTTGTTTTTTTATAATTCAAACGATTGTATCTGTTCATTGTAGAGTTATGTCTTTTCACTATATTTTATTTATATTTTTTTATCACAACTTTTGTTCTAATAGGTGTGTCTGTTTAAATAGCATGCTCTTTTAACTCTCTTTATATTTGTCTCTTCATCACTAATTAACAAGTTCGTTGAAACAAATTTTTCATTTTATGTTGAGTCTAGATAATTGAATATATTCTATAATCTAACTAAAATTTTCAAAATAATTATAGCAATAAAGAAATTTTATACAACTTAATATTGAATTTACAATTGTGTCTATTTATCTTAAATTCTCCGCTATGATTTCTGCGGAGAAGTTTTCTCTGAAAGGTATTTCATCAATAATTAATGTCAGGTCGTAAACAGGTACAATTGTATATAAAAAATGATTAAATGGTTTGTAGCTAAATAATTTACCGATGGATGATGTTGTAGTTGCAATAGCAGAAGCAGCTCTTGCTATTGCTCGCTTTTTGTAATAACAAAATATGGCAGCCCTAAATATGATACTAATATTTTAATATTTAAAAATAATAATAACAATCTGAATAAATAAGAACAACAGTTGCGATTTTTTGTAATACTTTTTTGTTAAAAAAATTTGTTTTATTTATTCTTTTTAAAAAGCTCAAACAGTTGTATTTGTTTATTGTAGAGTTGTGTCTTTTCACTATATTTTATTCATATTTTTTCATCACAACTTTTCGTTCTAATAGGTATGTCTATTTAAATAGTCATATCTTTTGAACTCTCTATATATTTGTCTCTTCATCAAAAACTAACAAATCATTGTTTGTTGAAACAAACTTTTCATTTTATGTTAAATCTAAATAATTTGAATATTATTTTTCTTTTTTTTCGATATATCTAATATTCAATGTTATTCTATCATCTCACTAAAATTTTAGAAATGATTATAGTAATATAGAAATTTAATAAAACTTAATATAGAATTTACAGTTGCGTCTATTTATCGTAACATTTTGTTAAAAACTATTTTAATATTTAAAATTTATTTTATTTTGTTCTTAAGAGTTGTGTATTTTAATTTTAATTTACCATTGATACTGTTTTACTCATTATTTAATATATTTTTAATTATAGTTATTTAATAGAAAATTACATTACTCATTATAACCATTAGTTCAATATTTTCAGTAAGGATCACTTTGTCATAATGATTTTTTTAATTGTACCTCTTTACCATAATTATTCATAAAAGTATCTTATATTTATAATACTTTAAACAATATGTTTTGCAAAGTTGCGTCTATTCTACATAATATTTTTTGTTATAAGTTTTCATTTTGATAATTGTGTTTTTATTAACAGTTTATGTATTTAAACTATTCTATTACATTAAAATAATTTCATAATGTATATTTTTAAAAAAATTTAATTATTTTTTCTAAAATACTTCCCCCGCGATATGGCGGGAGTCTGAGTCCTAGTTGATACTAATAAAAATGTATGGTATATAACAATTTTGGACGAATTATTAGAGAATAGGCTCCAAAATATACTATGTAAAATTTGTAGTACAGAAACATTTTAGTTAATGAAAGATTCGCCAGAAGATAGATGACAATGACAAAAAAGAAAAGAAAAAAAAACTGTTTAAAAATCAACATCATTGTTCTTTACCATACGATGAACACTATGTGACAATCTCCACATCTTCACAAAGAACCACAAAAGTAACATGACGACGTTTCCGATTTGTATTCTCTTCTTAGATAAAGCATCATTCACATGACAATATACGAAACAAACAAAGAACCTTTTGAGAAGTTTTCCAAAAATTATGGAATTTGTTTTTGTTTTTGGTATCTCTATCAAGAAAATTAATTGAATAATAACTTTAATATATATTTCATGAATTAGGTAACAAAAAACAATAATAAAGGAACGTCTGTATAGAAATTATTATAATAAAAAAGTATTACAATCAAAGGACAGGAACTTCAGAGTTATCATAAGTTTGTAAGTTCAGAATCATGTTGGACTTCAAAAAGGAGCTAGCTAGGAATCTATTATATCTATGATACGTTGGCTTTTTCTCTTTTTTCATATGGAACAAAACAGTTCTTACTCTTATCTTTAGATCTGTCTCTCTCACACACTTGCTATAAAAAGGTACTTTATAGGAGAAATCGAGCTCTGTTAGCGTCGTTGCTTCTTGCAGCCCCATTGGTTCACTGTTTCTTCTGCTCAAATCATGGATATATCTATTGATTATGTTTGCAGATTGTAGCTTTGGAAGAATAAAGAAAAATTGGAAGTAGAGATGAAGCTTTTGGAGTTGTTTATAGCTTCATCTAAACCAGTTGTGGAGACTCTGTTGATAACATCAGTTGGATTTTATTTGGCTCTCGACAGAGTCAATCTTCTTGGTCCTGATGCTCGCAAACATTTGAACAACGTCCGTTTATAACTTTGTTTCACTCTCTTTTCTAACATATCCAAATGATTCAAGTTAATTTCTCTGTGTTATTTTGTGTGTTTTTTTGTATATAGATTGTCTTCTATGTGTTTAGTCCTTCGCTTATTGGAAGCCGCTTAGCAGATAGTGTTACATATGAAAGCTTGGTGAAAATGTAAGTCTTTATTGAGATTTCCATTATGAGTCCGATATTATATCTTTGCTCAATGATGGATTTTGCTGCAGGTGGTTTATGCCGGTTAATGTTATGCTCACATTCATCATTGGTTCGTTACTCGGCTGGATTGTTATTGTCATCACTAAGCCTCCTTCGCACCTTCGTGGTCTCATCATTAGTAGTTGTGCTTCTGGTACAAGCCTTAAACATGATTTCAGACTCTGTTGTTGCCCTTGTTCTCCTATATATGTCTTGCTTATGAAATGTGATGATGAATGAAACTGAAAACCAGGGAATTTGGGAACAATGCCTCTCATAATCATCCCAGCCATTTGTAAAGAAAAAGGAGGTCCATTTGGAGATGCTGAGAGTTGCGAGAAATATGGAATGGGTTATGTTACACTCTCCATGACTGTAACTTCTCTCTCTCTCTGTCTTTCTCCATCTTCTTCAAGGTTTTTTATATCAGTGGAGATCATGACACTTTATTTGTATACGTTAGCAGATGGGAACGGTGTACTCATGGACTTACATATACAATCTTATGCGTGTGCTATCGAACTCTCCCGTTGAAACCCAACATTCTGTTGAATCCAACTACAACAGCTGCAAAGTCCCACTTATTTCTTCCAAGGAAGAAGAAGAAGAAGACAACCATAATAAGGTCTCATCATCACTCACTTAATTAATAACTCTTCATCATCAGTGTTTAATCCTTTTGGTATGTGACTGTGTGTGTGTGTGACAGGTTGGGAGGTGGGAAAAACTTAAGCAAAGAGTTGTTTCTCTGTCAGAGAAAGTCGACCTTGCGTCAATATTTGCTCCAGCAACTATTGCTGCGGTTTGTGTTACAGACTTTTACAGTGGCTCCTTTTCTTATACATTCAAGATATATCACACTAGTTTAATCTTTCTTACCCTTTCTGTTTTCAGATTATCGCCCTTGTGATTGGGCTCATCACTCCTTTAAGGAACCTACTAATCGGCACAGTAGCGCCTCTACGTGTGGTTCAAGACTCATTAACTCTATTGGGGTAATTCTAGAACAGACGAATCATTATCTTAGTAGTAGCTCAACAATGATTCATCTCTTGCAAAAACTCACTTTTTATGTGTCCTGTTTCTTTTGGCTGAAGAGATGGGGCCATTCCTGCTATGACCCTGATTATGGGAGGAAACCTACTTAAAGGTCTGACGATGAGTTCAGGAATAACGAGTTCAGGAATTACAAAGTTTAGCATTATTGGCGTCTTGGTTGCACGTTACATTTTGCTGCCTATAAGCGGTGTTTTAATCGTGAGAGGAGCATATAAGTTGGATTTAGTTACCTCAGAACCCTTGTACCAATTCGTTCTTCTTCTTCAGTATGCTGTCCCACCAGCAATGAATCTAGGTTCGTTGCTGCAAACCAACTCTCTTTTAACTTGATAAATATTAGTTGCCTTTGTGTGTATCATCAGATCATTAGATTTACTTACGTTGCAGGTACAATGACCCAATTATTCGGGTCTGGGGAGAGTGAATGCTCAGTGATTATGCTCTGGACTTACTCTTTGGCTTCGATTTCACTCACTCTTTGGCCTACATTCTTCATGTGGCTTGTGGCTTAAACACCACCCCACAAACTCGATCATGTTATACGTATCTCTTTATTCAAGAATTGTTCTTAGACTTCCAGATGCATAATTGCAAATTTTTATATATTCTTAAAACGTTAAAGCCGTTTGATACAAATATTCGAACAGAAAGAAACAACAATCAGAAGTGATATTCTGCTTGAAAGAAGGATGATTCCTAGAAGGTTCCCGAACACAGCACACTAGAGATATGCTTGAAAGAAGCAAAACATAAAACTGGGAAAGATACTAACTGAAGATTTAAATCCTTAGAGAGAAGACTTGTCTGGCAGATCATTAAAGTAAGGATGCTCCATAGCCATCTTTGCTGAGATTCGTTTTGCTGGCTCGTACTGTAGCATTTTCTGTTCAAGAAAGACAAATAACGCAATTAGTTCATCTGTTGAGTGTGTGTGTCTGATAACTAATTATAGAACTCTAGACTTACAGATAGAAGATCAAGTCCAGCCTCGTCGAGGTTTGGAACAGCTGAGGAGAGACTCGAGGGTTTCCACTGTGGGTATTCATGCCAGTTCTTGAGTGTGTTCACGCCAGGCCACATTTCTTCATTGGGTGTCCCAAACAACCTGGAAGAGCGACACAATGAACAAAGGTTTTGTTGTGTTTGTCGTATGTAAGAGGTTGAAGAATCAGGACAGAGACTTACTTGAAGATATGGAGGAGCTGTTGGAGCTCAGAGTCTCCCTGAAAGATTGCCTGGTTGGTCACAAGTTCAGCTGTAAATGGTAAAAAGTAACAATATGTTAGCTGCTAGTACTTTATAAATCAAGATTGATGGTTAAATCAACGAGGCTGAAAGGGGGAATACGTACCAAAAATGCAGCCAACAGACCACATATCCACAGCTGTAGAGTAGTGGGTAGCCCCAAGAAGAACTTCTGGAGCTCTGTACCACAGAGTTAATATCTGTTGCAATGGAAAACCAATATCAAAAACCATAAGTTGTAGGTTCATAAAAATACATACATTGAGATCAGACAAACACGGATAGGACATAAGCACTATACAAAGTGTCAAAATAGACTACCTCATGGGTATACTTCTTCATTGGCAGAGTGAAGGCTCTTGCCAAACCAAGATCTGCAATTTTGAGCCTCATCGTCTTGGGATCCATCAAGAGATTGTGAGGCTTAAGATCTCTGTTATGACACACCAGGATAAGTAGTAAGAACAAAGATCTCTATTTCAAATCATTCTCACTTGAAAAAGATGAAACAATGGAAAACAGTTCACCTGTGCAATATCCCGTGGCCATGGCAGAAAGCCATTCCTTTACAAAGTTGGTACATCAAGCTCTGCGAAATGATTTCAGAATGTTGTGTTAGTGGACATTATATCAAGTGAGGAACACATAACGAAGTTAAAAGAGAGCTATCAAAAAACAAAATAAAGACCTTGATAGTGTGGGGTGGAATGTTCTTGCCAGTGCTACGGAAACTTCTGATGAACTTCTTGACATCAGTATCCAAGTATTCAAAAACCAGGTACAGTACAGTTTTGCCTTCTTTGCTTAGTCCTTGCTTAACGTCCATCAACCTGATAAAGATATATATATAAGATGACAATCAGGTTCTCTGGAGATTTGATTTTTGCAATCACTAGAAAACTAAACTCATCTTTTATCAACAAATTCCACAGATCTATGAACAGTTACTAACTAAACTCAGATTTTCTTAATTGAGAATCTATCTAATCTGGAAAACAAGCGAGATAGTGATTGAATCGACTGATACAAACCCTAACGCAGATTAAAAAACGAGATACGATCGAGAAAACTCTAACCTAACGATGTGGGGATCGCGAGCGAGCATGCGCAAGATGGAGATCTCGCGGAGAGTGGTGGAAGGAACGCCTTCTTCGTCCTCGTGGAGACGCGTCTTCTTCAGAGCGACGATTTTGCCGGTAGCTTTCTCTCTGGCTCTGTAAACTTTCCCGTAAGTCCCTTCCCCAACTTTCTCAAGCTTTTCGAAAGCGTCCATGGCGGAAACAGCTATTACTCCCTCGTCCATCTCTCTAATTCTCTCTCTCTCTCTCTCTCTAGAAATCGGCTCTCACTCTCTCTCAATTGGGTTTCTTAGAATTGGGAAAAGTGAATTGGGGGAGAAACAAAGTGTATAGAACGGCTTATATAAATTAAAATGAGATTGAAAATTATAAATTTCCTTTTTCCTGAGCTTTCCACAACGGATCAATTTTCGAAATTCAAACTGGAGCGGTCTTTTGAAAAACGCATCTTTTTCTTTTTTTTTTTTTCTTAATTTGGTTAAGATTTATCAATTCGTGTCCACTTGTCATTACACGTATTTAGTTTCTAAAGTCAAAAGTATACTTGACCAACATTTGTGTAACGCTTCATATACAAAGCAGTATGATCGAAAAGGCCATCAGAAGATTATTCAAAAAAATCCTTAAACTTTGATTATTCTTTTCCTAAACTCAACCATGAACAATAGCGTTACACGTCAGTCAAAAGACGACTTTAATATAGAAAGAGGGAGAGAGGTAATGAGGTTTATGATTAAGTGGATGACCAAATTAAACAAAAAAAACTTGGGGGATATAATAAAAATCTTTAAGCATACTGCTGACCGCTGGTAGAAGAAGATGAGATTGTAGTGAGAACGTCAGTCACCGAAGACATAACACTCAATGCTGCTTTCAAAACATCTTGAGAGCAACCCGGTCTCACTATCGTCCTCACCTGATCAAGATACTCCTGCAGCTTCTTGATTCTTCCCATGTAGTCTTGGTCTTCTACACACAGACTTACCGCTTTTGCATCTGCACCTGGACCATCGTACTGGACAGGTCCTGGGTTTCTGTACATATCTTCCATCAAGAATTTATGCGCGTTTTGTCTCAATAGACTGCAAAATCATTTGACAAATAATTAGTTTGACTTGATTCATTCTAATGGTGTTCTTTATGACAGGTTGATGAGGAACAAAATCTTACTCGTATGCTTTGCCTTTCAAGTCCACTGCAGCTGGATGAATTACAGGTCTACCAATTGAAGTAGACCCAGAATTTTGGGACCAACGCTTAACCGTCATCATTGCCTAAGGTTATACAGAGAAAGAGATTAGGGTCAGTAAAACTGAAACTTGCAGTCAGCAAGAACAAACACTTACAAAACAAAAGTTCCATCATATAAACAAGTGAGACAAAACTCAACTGAGATAGGTGCAGCCCCGCATTTCCATTTGTTTACAGGACTCTTCAGGTTAGTCACTGTTGCCATGTAACCATTCAAACCAGCTGCGAGGATGTGGTAACATACATGCCCAAGAACCTGCATCAAAGTTATGATCAATGGTGTGAGTATCCAAAATATGAAAGTTGCAACAGCAAATGTAGAGATGATAGAAATTACATACATAGGCATAGTCACAATCGAATTTTGATGGAAGTGATCCACGAGCTTGGTAGCCAAAAAAGTGGCAGATGGCGTTGAATTTCTTCCCCTTGTATGTCCCTTCTTTCTGTCATTTTCCAAAATTAGTGTTAGGGGAAAGATTGATTTCGTATCAATGAAAGACTTGCATATTCAAGCAAGGTGAAAAAAAATGTGCAACTTACCAAACGCTTGTTCATTTCAGTCTCCACAAGATAAGCTAGAAGTTTCTCTGTCTCAATCTAGGGACGATAGCAAATAAAAAATTAGATTTCCAAGTTTTTATAGCACAGTAGCTCCATTATATTCGTTCTTCTTACCTGGGATAGCTGAGCAGAATCATCAGACTCGGGATGGAGAAGAAGCTGCAGCAATAGACAACAAATTTATAAGTATGCTTTTACATGTGAGGAAAACAACAAAAAAAGTTCCATGCCAAAGGTTATAACCTGTTTCTTAATGAATGGGGGCAAAAACTCAAACAAAGCAGATGACCAAGGTGACAGCTGAGAAGAAATCTTATCAGTATGCACACCCTCTTTGAGCAGTCCATGAATTTCCTGCATACGTACAATGTTTCTGTAAGTATCAGGAAAAATAGTTTTTCAAATGAGATATAATTGCTTGCCAGTACTGAATCATTACCTTCAACAGAGCATAGAGTTCAGGGATACTCTCAACGAGCCCTTCAGGAATTAGGATAACTCCATGATTTTTGTCTGGTACAAATAATCGGTTTATCAATAGAGTTAATAGATAAGCAAAAGACATCACTACCAAAATAGCACAAACTCGTTATAATTATGAGACCTTGTTCTGCTCTTGCTTGAACAGCATCACATATTTGTTTTGTGATGTCAAATATTGTGAGCTTAGATGCTGTAACCTCCTCACCCAGTATCACCTGAGACAATCGCATCACAAGCAAATGAGAAACTAGAGACAGCATTGCCAACAAAATCGATTATAGATATTCAGAAATTGCACGAATACCATGTTTGGATGGGACTGAAGTGTACACTCGAGAGCAACATGTGAATGCTTCCGACCCATGAGACGGACGAAGTAATAATACTGGCAATAAAGAAGAAAATATAATATTATTATTCAAAGAAAATTGGATCACAGAATCATAAAAGAACCCAACTTAATGAACTTCACATTATAACCAGAAGAACTATATCAATATGAATACGAAATTCATTAAGATGCGGCTAGACTGAACATTTCAATGGTGTTGAGTGTCCTAGCAAAGCTTTCTAAAACATAATAACGACCAGAAAGAATTAACATTTACCTTCTCTGCTGAAAGGGCATCAGTGCAGATATTGCTAATGAGCTGAGAATTCACCTGTACACGATAAAATAACATTAGCATAAATAATGAGTAAAAGGTTACTCATCTGAAACGATTGGCGAGGGTAAGGAAATAATGTTGGTTACAAAACCTACAAATAAAAGAACCCGAATGAAGGACAGTTACCTTGCATGTGGTGTCGAAACCAACGTTTGCTTCCACAAACTGATTCTTGAGGTCTCCATTGATAGTGACCGGAACACCAACTACCTGAAACATATTGGTAAATTATGCTGTTAAGGAACGCTACAGTAATAAAGTGCAACTGTCACTAAAATGTTCATCATTACAAGATCAGACAAAGAAAGAGAAGAACTAGGGGAAAACTAGGACCTTTGTTGGGCATTTTGCTTCAGCGAAAAACTCAGCAAGGTGAGCAGCATCAGTGTTTGATGTTACACCTAACACATATAAATTATTGATTTAGAAAATACTGTGATGAACGTCAACAATACGATTTACGACATTTGAAGTACATTGGATACTATCATAACAGACATCCAAAAAAAAAGAAGAAAACTATGTACCTCCAATGATAACAAGGCCATCCAATTTCAAATCAGTGCAAGCTTTCAGTGCAGCATTAACTTGCTCGGTTGTTCTAATCTGATCCTTGGTTCTTCCAAGCAAATCAAAGCCACCTATACAACATTCATATAAATACAATCAGTCAGAAAGCAATAAAGATAAAATCCTGAATTATAATTACAACGTCATTATCAAACAACCAACCTTGGTTTTTGTAGGTTTGGAGGACATCATCAGTAATCTCCAGGGTCTTTTGGGCAAATAGACCTTCAGAACCACCTGTAGACGTATTACCAAAGTTTCTGATTAATGAGCACGCACATATCAATACAGAAGCAAGATGCGACTTTATAGCAAACAATGACGTTACAGAACAAGAAAACCAATTAACTGAAGAAAAAAACAGGACTTACCCAAAAATCCAAGCAAAGTGTTCTCCACATTGTGCACTTTGAGAGCCTCGTAAAGACCCCAAACAACATTGTGGCCACCAGGAGCCTGCCTTCCAGAAAACACAATTCCGACCCTACAATAATAATAAAAAACTAGCTCAAACCAACAACATAGCCGCAGAGCAAGAATTACAGAGAACAAAATATATGCAGATGCATGCAGACCTCTTGGCTGGATGCTCGGTAATGATCTGAGCATCAGGAACATTAGCAGTTGCCCTGAGGAAGTGAGCCAAAGGCTGGCCTAGAGAATGAGGGAAAGCACGGGCAATGATATGAGCATCAGCGGCCTTTGCTACAGTGGTTCCATCACCAAGTTCCACACGTACAGTAGTTCCCTGTAATGTAAATCAAATCAAGAACAAAAGCAACTACAATTAAAATACATTATCAAAACACAAATCCGGAAAATCACATTCAATTCAATCATTACAAGTCACAGTGTTATTACTCAATCGAGGTAGTTCACGTTGATTGGCAATTCTACCTACCACACTAAACTGAAATATTAAATCAGACCGAAAACTCAAACGGACTAGTATAAGGGGATCCAAAACCCTAGATCACGATCATAACAACGGTGAAAACAGATCTGCATGAACGGAACCAACATTGCAAGTTCCTCAAGTGTAAAAAAAATCACAATAAACAAGTCGAAGGATTCGAAATTATACACGAAGTGACGAAACTGTGAGAAAACGAAACAACGTAAGAGATAAATTTAATGAAATACATAGAGATCGAATACATTGAAGACAGTAACAACAGCGAGAAGCAAGAGATCTAAAGGAGGAAACGAACCTGGAGACAAGGAGGAAGCTCGGGGTGGTACTGAGATCGGAGTTGTTGAAGAGGAGAGAGTTCTCTGGGGATTCCGAAATCTGAATCCATGGGTGATAACTTTTTTTTTTTTAGGTTTTTGTGAGAAAAATTAGGTTGGTGAGAGAGTGTCAGAGGTAATCGGAGAATTCCAGAGAGAAAGCTTTTTTTTTTCTTTGGTCCGTCAAAAAGTATTTATATATAGTGTGCGCCGTGAGGAAGGGACTTGGCGATACGATCAACCAAACAGCCAAAATTTGGTCTTCAATTTTTTCAGCTTCAGTCCACGCTTTTTACCCCTAGTTTTCCTTGGATATTACGAGATTGCCACCGGACGGAAATACCCTTGGCGTACCTTTTCGGTTTGTTAAATGCCACTTTAATTAAAAAAAAATAGATTAATGCCCGGATTGTCTAACATTATGGTTTAGTATTCAATTTGTTATGGGTTTATATAATTTTAGACCGGCAAAATTACAATCGTAAGTGTATGTAATTTAAAAGTTTGGTTTTGAGTTAAGGTTTATAAATGCGGTTAGCTTTTGGTTTAGTTCGTGTTGACAATTCCCACCTAAATGAGACCAAACTCCTAATTAAATTAAAAAAGGGGGAGTGAAAGAGTACCAACTGACCAAAGGATAGGTGAAGGGTAAATACGGAAATAGCGTGAAGCAAATCAAATGGAAACATTGGAGAATATAGCATTCGATACAGGGAATATACCTTTAGGTAATATTGTAATTACGAGGAAGGAATAAAGGCAAACATACAAGGAAACGAAACGACTCGTCTCGTTCCCTCTTCCCCAAGTATTGCCTGGAAAAAAAACCTACCCAGAGAAATAAATCTATCTTTTGTACCAATGTTTATATTTTAGTAATTTATGCACATGGTTTTTATTAAAAAAAAAAAAAAAAAGTTGATGTATTTGATTATATATTTCTTTTGACCTGATTTGGGCTTTTAAGGTTTTATATTTACATGGCCCACAATTTTTTTTATATTAAGACATCTAGTAACTGGATTTCATCATCATGTCATGATCGTTGATGTTTTGGTACTCAAATTACATGTAACACTAACATGGCAAAAAAAGAAACGGTAAACACAAGCTTATTATTATTGGTATGCTCATATAAGCTTAGTTTGATACAAGTACAACCTCAACAAACGTAAACTTATACGATGTGAGTATATACTTAAAACGTAACATCATGATATAACAACGGCACCCCTCAAGTTTGTTTGGTGAACACCTAAAACAACAAAAGGAGTAGGTAAAAAGGGGTCAAATGTTTGATGAGTGTAGCTTGGATAATGCCACAACTATAATAAATGACGTGGCAAATAGAACAATATTGATTGGATGGGTCTATTTGTAATTTCCAAATCCATAGTCAACATGCCCAAATAAATAATTAGGAGTTATGAGAAAGAAGACGAGAAACAAAATCAAAATTCACAGAGATGATGATGATGTCGGCGGCGGCGAGCCACGTAAGAGTGTTGTTTCCGTTACACCAGCAGCGACGGTCTATCTCAACCGGATCAGAGATTTTCCGACTGACTCAAACAGAACCGAGGCGTATCAAGCTGACGATTGCAACGACTGCGACTGCGAAGTACAAGGGGACGAAGATTAGAGAAGAGAAGCTATCGGAGATGATAGAGGAGAAAGTGAAAGAAGCGACGGAGGTTTGTGACGCGGACGAGAGATCAGAGGAGTGTAGAGGTCGCGTGGGACGAAGTTGAAGAGGTGAGTCAAGCCAGATCAGATCTAAGGATCAAACTGAAGCTACTGAACCAGGATCCTCTCGAGAGTTCCTGTCAAGAGAATCCTAAGACCGACGAATGTCTAATCTACGAAGATTAAGAGATTAGTATTTGGTGGTGTTATTAATAATTGTATTGTATCTTTAGAACAGACTGATTCTGATTAGTAAAAAAAATCTCAATCCTTCCATTGAAACGTCTATGTTCATTGGGTTCAAAACACACCGCTTTGGAGCAATGTTTTCAAAACCGGACCGGACCGGCAGTCGAACCACGTTAACCCGCGAACCGGCATCATGTCCGGGTTGGGTTAATATCAAAACCCAAAAGAAATTGAACCGGTAAAAAACCATATCAACCCGCCAAAAATCCAAAAACCGGTGAACCATTAAACTGGATAAAACTGGGTTCTACTTTTTTTTGTAAATTTGAGTACAATTAATTTAATTAATTACCTTTTCTAATTTCTTCTTAGCAAATCAGCAATAGTAGAGTTTCTTAGAGAATGAAGATTGCATGTTCTACACTCTTATTATCTTATTGCTTTTAGATTTGAATTTCTAAAATATTTTACTAGTACTGGTTATACTTTGAGTTTGTTACAGTCAATGTTTTTAAAACCGGACCGGTAACTGAATCGGGAAAGCTTATGGGTCATGAGTCAACATGGTTCGACCGGGATCGATCGGGTTCAATTGATTTTGATGATACTTTTATAAATAATAGGTATGAATAGGATTTCTATTTTTTCAATGATTATAACTATGATATAATTGGATATGCCAAATAAAATACTTCAATAATCATAATGTTTTTAAAAAATCTTAAAAAGTAATAAATTCAAAGTGTAACAAACTCAAAGTGTAACCAGTACTAATAAAATATTTTAGAAATTCAAACAATAAGAGAATAAGAGTGTAGAACATTTAATCTTCATTCTCTAAGAAACCCTACTATTGCTAATTTGCTAAGAAGAAAACTAGAAAATGTAATTAATTAAATTAATTGCACTTATTTTTTCAAAAAAAAAGTAGAACCCNTCAAAATAATGTTTTATTATTTGTTTTTATCATGCTACATGAAAACGTACATCTAACTTAACATTGTTGGAGTACATTTTGTGTCATCCTATCTTATCTTTGTATCCAAACAAGTATCAAATTATTCTCTACAATACTTACAAACAATGTTTTCAAAACCGGACCGGACCGACGGTCGAACCACGTTAACCTGCGAACCGGCATCATGTCCGGATTGGGTTAATATCAAAACCCAAAAGAAATTGAACCGGTAAAAACTCATATCAACCCGCCAAAAAACCAAAAACCGATGAACCATTAAACCGGATAAAACCGGATTCTACTTTTTTTTTTGTAAATTTGAGTACAATTAATTTAATTAATTATCTTTTCTAGTTTTCTTCTTAGCAAATCAGCAATAGTAGGGTTTCTTAGAGAATGAAGATTGCATGTTCTACACTCTTATTATCTTATTGCTTTTAGATTTGAATTTCTAAAATATTTTAGTAATGGTTATACTTTGAGTTTGTTACAGTTTGAGTTTATTACTTTTTAATGTTTTTTAAAAACATTATGATTATTGAATTATTTTATTTGGTATATCCAATTATATCATAGTTATAATCATTGAAAAAAAATAGAAGACATATCCATACCTATTATTTATAAAAATATCATCAAAATCAATTGAACCCGGTTGACCCCGGTCGAACCATATTGACTCATGACCCAGAAGCTTTCCCGGTTCAGTTACCGGTCCGGTTTTAAAAACATTTGGAATGAAACGGCATCGTTTTTTAGAAATCTAACGACTAGGCCTGTTAATTGAAATAATTGGGCCTATATATGGACTAGCCCAAGACCGGGTTTGTAAAAGAACTGGCTAATATCAAGACACGTGGACTGGGTCATTAACAGTGGAAATTGTGAGACCGCTTATCACAAGTCTTGGTTGATTCAAGAAGACAAGAACCCATGGCTCTGTTTCAAGAGAAGCTGTCACTTTCCTCAACTTATTCGTCGTTTCATTCTCTTCCGAGGATACTCGTTCCCAAGCCTCTTAGTAGCAGAGTCGCCGTGACAAGGTCCCGTTCGATTTGCAGAGCTTCGTGGCAAGAGGTTTGTGGTTCAATTTTATCTTCTCACTAGTAATCATCATCCTCGGTTTTATTATTTTAACTTTTCCTGCTTTTTTTAGCTCGCCGGAGTATTGGTTTTCTCGGCGATACCGTTCACGGCGGTTAAAGCAATCGCGAACAGCTCATTGGGAGAATCTTTGCGGCGGAGATTGGAAGAGAAAAAGAAGGAAGCCGTTGAGAATTCTTCAAGATTCAAAGCTAAAGCTCAGAAAGCTAGAACCGACAGGTATATTAAATATTGTGACTGATAAATATTTTGTTTCATCATCAGAAAGTTTTTTGGTTTGTTCTTTGTAAGTGTGCAGCAAGTGGTATGGAGAAGAACGTCCCCGTTGGTTTGGTCCAATCCCATATGATTATCCTCCATACCTTACAGGAGAACTTCCAGGGGATTATGGTTTCGACATTGCTGGACTTGGCAAGGATCGTTTGACTTTTGATAACTACTTCAAGTGAGTCTTCTCTTTTATAAACTTTTAACCTTGTTCTGTTATAGTTATAGAACTTAGAAGCTAACTGTGATTGTGTTGTGCCTCATCCCTCATGATTACTTGTTTGTTCTTTGAGCTTTGTTTTTTGATAAATTCATAAATAGTAGTTAAGTGATCCTACCACTTGTTTTGCAGCTTTGAAATACTTCATGCTCGTTGGGCCATGCTTGCAGCGTTGGGTGCTCTGATCCCTGAAATATTTGATCTCACGGGAGCTTTCCATTTTGCTGAACCCGTATGGTGGCGAGTCGGTTACTCGAAGCTTCAGGTTTCTTTCAGTAATTTAGCTCTCTTTTTTTTCAAACATCTTTCACCATCATCTAGTCATCTACTATCAAATTTCTAGTCATTAGCATGACCAAGAAGAGGACGCCTTTGTTTTTCACCAGGGAGAAACGTTGGACTACCTGGGCATTCCAGGGCTGCACTTAGCTGGAAGCCAAGGTGTCATTGTAATCGCCATTTGTCAAGTGCTCTTGATGGTAATACATTTACGACATCAAACACGCATTTGCTTCACATCATACATTCCTTTAACAAAAGCCTTAATGCATACAGGTAGGACCGGAATACGCAAGATACTGTGGCATTGAGGCCTTAGAGCCACTGGGAATATACTTGCCAGGGGACATAAACTACCCCGGAGGGACGCTTTTTGATCCCTTGAACCTCTCTGAGGACCCGGTAGCTTTTGAAGATCTTAAGGTTAAAGAGATTAAAAACGGGAGACTAGCTATGGTCGCATGGCTTGGATTCTATTCACAGGCTGCTTTCACTGGAAAAGGTCCTGTTCAAAATCTTGTTGACTATGTCTCTGATCCCTTACATAACAATCTGGTAGCCATGCTTCTTCAGACATGATGAGTCTACTATGTATGTACATATGTCAAAAAGACAATGCGTGTATATGTTTAATACCATATGTTACTTAGTACATGAAGAGTAATTCACATTATTTTGCTATATCCTAGAAGTATAACTATAACCAACACTTATCTATTTCTAAATACTAAATCCTGTAATTTGCAACTTGAGGAATTTGAAAATGTTGATATATTATAGGTTCATAAGACGACGATATACGTGTTCCGGTATTGTGGATTGTGAAACGAGTGATCACTAGTAGTCTAGTATAATGGGATATTTTTATTCCCTCTTTTGTAAGTTGAAGCGCATCGTTATCACTTGTTACAACTATATACTGCAAACACGTTTTATATATGGTATAGTCTCTTATTAAATTGGGGCGTTGGAGTCCAAAATAAAAGGAAGATGATGATGACTCACGAGTCATGATCATGACCAAGACATTCTATTAGTTTTTTTTTATGCTCTTTACAACTCACTCGATATCAAACCTATGTAGAATTTAACTAATGTTTTTCCTTTAAAAAGTTTCAAGATTCTATTATTCTATAGACTATAGTTAATTTGCACATTACACACTTGACAAAAAAAAACAAAACTGTACATGATATTATTGGTTAATATAGTGGAAAACTGTTGTACTCTCGTAGGTAATGCGTAATGACTGCGTGCAGTGAACCATTCTCTAAAAGTCCAATAAAGAATTATCAACTATTGTATTGTGTACTTATACTCAATTTTTTATAATGAAGGATTCCTATATTTTGTTTCTGTAATGAAATTTTCTAGAAATTTAATTAGCGGACTAACTTTAATCGCATTTCTCTTACAGGCTTTTTTTTTTTTTATTGCTTCTGATGTGTTGTTGTCTTTGGAAAGCTTTCACCATCCCAAGGTATTACTATAATTCATAAAGTATTCATGTATGCATTGATTTGTAAGAAACAAAAACCGATGAGATTTGTTCCTAATTCGTTCCGTCGGTGAATTTTGAAATATATTTTTGGATGTGGTTTTGTTGAGAATTCTCAGATATTGGGAGATATTTTAAAAGAGTCCGACACCTGACTTCTCACGTGACTCGAGGGGGATCCTGAGCAACAGCAAGTGACTTTATTTGTTTATATAATTATATGTATATGCTTTTGCACTCCAACTTCGCTTAACATGACAATATTCCATAGCATATGCAAATATACCATGAGGACCTCAAAATAATAATTATTAAAAACTTCTTTTTTCTTTTTTATAATCGTTTTATCGATGATCATTGGGAAATCATCGTCTAACTCTATAGATTGTTTAGCGGTTAGCAAACCGATTACAACATTATTTGGTTCAAAGTTTATAAAAAAATAAAAAATGTTTATAGATTCAAATTCAATTCTTAACTGAGATCATATCATAGCTCTAATCTTATACACATGTTCTATATATGGACCATGGTTACGTACCAGGCTACTAGCATATGAAATTACGATAGTTTGATTATCTTTATTATATTACCATGAAGTTTCGGACCTGCCAAAACATGATTAAAGTATTTTTCTTCTCTCTATCGTTGATGTTTGAACTCGAAACGTTCAAAACATTTTTAGTCATCAATCGCTGAAACTATCAACTCTAGTTGAATTGCTAGTGTAGTTTGTTTTAGCTATTGTTTTTTTTTTAGTTTGATTTGTTCCGATTTCATGCATTTTACTTAGACTATTTTTTAAGACTTATTGACTGCTTGGCTATTTGTACCAATCATGCATGATAATCCAGATAATTAATTGAATAGCTTCTTGACTTGAGAAAGAGAATTATGCATGTCGATGTAAACAAAAACACTTTGTCCTCAAGTATAGGTCCCAAAGATATTGTGTCGGCCGACAAACTAAATACGCTCTTTAACTAACACATAAGTTAATATTATAACGAAATTATTAGGGGTTTAAGATGAATAATGAGAGCAATCAACTGATTTGAAATTTGTATTATAATATTTTTTTTACTAATTAGGAAACAAAACAGAACTTCTCCACGTTACGTAATCAGACACTAAAAAAAACTCCCAAGATTAACTTAAATCTTTAAAAATATAGAAATCGGAATCGATAGCAACAAACCATATTTGTTTCAAAAAGATTCGTTATCGTTCGGTCGTTCTAAAGTCTAAACCAATTAATCATGAAGAGCTTCTTTTGGCATTACCAAACGTGACATATTCCATCGAGAATTAATAAAACCGATTAAGCTTTCCTAAATATCTTTCGTTGGTTTTGTGATCGCTATTATTATTATCTACAGCCTAATTAACGTGCACGTTCTTCGATCAAGAACACTTCCAATCAAATTTCGGAAATTACGGTGACAATATCTCCATATAGGAAAAACACTAGCAGGATATGTACGCGTCAATAGCTAGCAGTTGACCAACAAAAAAAAAAGAATATAACGTTGGATTTACACCCAAGTCTCATGTCTAGTTTTGGAAAGTGCATGATTCATGGGTAGATTACGGAGGCTTCAACTTGATACAAACGGTGTCGTCACTCGTGATCTCAAATGTTTTATCTTGTAATAGCCACTTATTATAACGAGTACATTGTCACATATAAATGAACTAGATTCGGACCCGCACGGTTAATTTTAAAAACTAAATTTATTAACACATTTATAATTTATTACGTACATGCGGATTATGTTTGTAAACATATTTTTAATAAATGTTATTAACATTCATAATCCAAACTTTTTTGTATCAGTTTAGTATTTGATTTATTTTTAATTCGGTTTAGACAAAAAAATGATCAAATTTGTTTTTGTTATCAGTAAAAACAATTATATTAAAAAATAGTAACAGAAAGATGGTATGTCTAATTTAGGACATAAAATCCATCATGTCCTGTATATGTCTCATAACTATGGTTGATTTTTTTTTTTTATCTATTATAGAACATAGTTTAATGTTTTTTCTTTTGAATATTTTTTTGACATTTTGGTGTTAGATAAATTGAAAAATATGTTACATAATATATTGGAAGCATTAATTTATTTTAATTCTAACATGATCCTGGATTTTGATTTTTGAAAATTTTTAATCTCATCTTATTCCTCCTTCCATCCCGTTTCCGTCCCATTATTCTTTTCTCATTTCCTCAAAATCATGTTCCTACATATTTAGCACACAAACACGTAATAGTTTGATTCAAAACAAAATAAAGTATTTGATGAAGAAAAATAATTTATTTGAAACATTCAGTTAATAGAATCACACATACATGCCGTGTCAGTTGACATTCTTTTATCTCTTGTTTTGTACATACTTATGCTAGATAAGCTGAAGAAAGAAAACATATTTAAAATACTGTTGTTTTACTTTAGTTGTAACATGTTTTTGGATCCGCACATTTATGCATTGATAAAATGATAAGTTATAAGTAGTTTCAAACGTATGTATATCTTAATTCAGTATCCAAGATTTAAACATACTGTATATATGTAATACATATGTTTGAAATCATAATATAAAATCATAAATATTGTTTACAGATATCTCACAATATATAACCAAATTATATTTTTATACATATATACAATTTTGTATTTAATTGCTCGATTTTAATAGATACCGATTTAAATTATTTCTATAAACATTTAGATGATTTTGTATATTAGGTAACATCATAATTTCTTGTTTCCGGATATATCTCAAAATATAAAATCAAATTAAATAAGTTTACATATATACAATTTCGAAATTAATT
>NC_025693.1:30862693-30886890 GCF_000633955.1 Camelina sativa
TTCACAAATGAGATGTTAGGGTTTAGATTTCACAATTAGAACGAAATTATATGTCGGTTTGGGTTCACAAATAAGATGGTTAGGGTTTAGATTTTATAAGTAGAACGAAATTATATACGGTTTGGGTTCACAAATGAGATGGTTAGGGTTTAGATTTTATATATGTCGGTTTGGGTTTATTAAAGTGCGGTTTAAGTTTTTTAATTTTATAATAATGTATAAAGATTTTATTGCCTTATTTTATTAGGGGGTGAATGGAGAGGTTCACCCCTAGGGGTGAACCCAAGTATTGTTCTTACTTTAATATCCCTTTTGTATTGTATGTTTTTTAATTTATTCAGGGTTATTTTATGTCATATATTTCAGGATTCATTTTGCCTTATAAATAATGCTTCCCTTTTAATAGTATGGATAAATATTTATGACTTTAATTGTTTTCTTTGTTGGATACTAGTAAAAAAGATATTTGGTAAGAAACTTTTACAAAAGGTTAATTGTTGTTTTGATAGTACAAACTTGTGACCAATGCTTTTCGTACAAATAATATTTTTCAAATTCACGGTGAATGAATATGTAAACAAAAAGGTTGAGAAAAAAAGAGAAAAGAGAAGAGGTAGTACACAAGAAATGAAAGTAATAAAAGAGTAAAGTACAAAGCTCTCTATCTATATCAATCTACGAATGGGTTTGTCAGTATTCTCCAATCAAAATTGACATCTACCTTTCCGTACCAAATACAGCTGTTTCTCCACTTTTTAATCTATTACATGTAGTACGTATCTTAATTTACATTCACACAATCTTATGCATATACTTCCATCACAGAAGAGAAAGAGAGAGATATAAGCAGCAAAAAAGTTAAAACTTGATACGAAGAAAAAGGATTTACGAATTATCTTAACTTGATAAAAAGGCTAAAAAGGGACTATTCTCGTGTTCGGATGTGTCACGCGCCGTAAGCTAGTTGTTGCGTTGCATGCCGCGTAAAGAGACAGACTCACGCGACATAAATCCGTACATGAGAGAGATCGATCTCTTGTCTAAATTTAAAGAAGGGGCTGTTTCGTAATTTTGTGAAAGTAAAAAAGGATAATTATGTCTTTGTAATATCGACAGGTTTTTGGGTGGAATGGGAACGGTTTGGTGTGTGTTTTTAGCCTTTTAGGCCTTTTTTACCTTCCGTTATTGTGACGCCGACTTCCCCCAAACGCGGACGCGTTTTTTGATTTATGGTTTACTTATTAGTGTGTCTAATTACTACTACATGTAGTAGTAGGCTTTAAAATCTAAAAACTGATAACTCCCAAATCCCAATTTATACGTTCATTTATCTATATAGCGTGATTCGCGTTACCGACCTAGCTTGACTGTGTGTAATAGAATACAACTGTGACTTTGTGTTGATTCGTTTGACATTTCGTTTACCTATATAGAGATTTGTCCATATCAAAGTAGACACACATTTTCGGGTCCAAATACTCTTTTTTTTTTTTTTGTGTGTGTACGAAATCTCTTTCTTCTGTATCGTTCTAGTATATTTGTCTCTACTTTTAGTTGATAAGTGCACATTGTTGAATTATTATTTATAAGAAAACAAAGCATTTTGTTTTTATCTAAAATACTGCTCAACTCTATCTACACGTAAAAACGATAATGAATACTACTTGGGTGGACATAGGATAGTCAAAATACTCAATAGGTTGTATTCCTTATATTGAAATGAAGCTGAGTACTATTGAATTTTTTTTTTTTTTTTTTTGGTTTCCTGATGACGTATCAAACTATTGACGAATAGTATATATTATCGTTAATGAAAGAGAGACTAATAATAAAACATGCTTATACTCAAAATGTTTGATAGGAAAATTGAAAAATTTCAAAATTTCAAATCGTGAATACTCAATAGTAGTGAATAGAGATGATGAATAATACAAATTTTGTATTATTGGAAATGTATTTTCATATATTATTGTTTTTTTTTTTCCTTTGTTTTTTTTTCTCTGTAAATAATGAAGTATCTTGGATCCTTCATTTTTTTTTTCCGCGAGACTGTTACAGAAAAGACCTCTTGTTCGATCCGAATTTACAATTTGTGCCACCGCCGAACAAAATAAGAAAAAAAGTTTCGTAAAAGGTTAGGAGTTGAAGACTAGAGAGAGAGAGAAAGAGAAAACAAGGAAAGAGTCTCAAAAAAAAGAAGAGAAAGAACACAAATTTGAGAGGGAAACACAACAAGGAAGAAAGCCCTCGATTCTCAATCGATTTTTCAGGTCGAAAATTTCGGAAGATTCGATTTTGGAAGTTGCCTCAAATCTGAACAAAGTCTCTGTTTTTTTTTTGTCTTAGATTCGATTTTCGGAAAAAGGTACTTTTCTTTTTTTCGTTTGAAGCTCCGATTCCAAAATCAGAAATTCGTGTAACACACAAGTACGATTGAGAGCAGAGGAGTTATGCTCAGGTAACAGAGTCGGTTCATTTTCCCCTTTTTTTTTTCAAATTTACGAAATTTATGTTCATCTGATCTCTCTCTCTCTTCTATTTTCGGATAAAAGAGATCCCTTTTTTATTTTCAAAATCCCTTAATTCTCGTTTGTTGAATTTTTGTAGTTTGTGAAAGGTGAAGAAAAAAAAAAGAGTCGAGTTTTAGAGAGATAGAAATGGATGAGGTAGGTCCTCAAGTAGCTGCTCCGATTTCATTTCACAATCCCATGGGAAAAAAACGAGATCTTTATAATCATCATCAGCCACACTGGCTTGTGCCATCTCAGCAGCCTAAAAATGATTGGAATCCCAATACGTGGGAGTGGGATAGCCAAAGATTTGAAGCTAAACAAGTTGAGGCAGAAGAGCCTCTCCGCCTTGGTAGTAGTAACAATAATACCGGTGGTTTGAGTTACGAGGGAGGAGGAGGAGAAAGAGGGCTTGATTTGAATCTAGCCAGTGGTTTTAACGATTTCGAAGACACGCCGGTGGCTGTAACCAGTTCTCCTCCTAACAAGAAGGTTAAGTCGGGATCTCCGGGAAGGGGCGGCGGAGGAGGAGGAGGAGGAAACTCTCCTAAGTGTCAGGTTGATAATTGTAAAGAAGATCTATCAATTGCTAAGGATTATCATAGAAGACATAAAGTTTGTGAGGTTCATAGCAAAGCTACCAAAGCTCTTGTTGGCAAACAGATGCAGAGGTTTTGCCAACAGTGTAGCAGGTGAAAAGAATCTGACTTTTTTCGATTGTAATCAATCCTTTTTTAGCGAGTGATGATTGAGTTCTTAAAGATTGGAACTTTTTGGTTGTTAGGTTTCATCTGCTCTCTGAGTTTGATGAGGGAAAGAGAAGTTGTAGGCGTAGATTGGCTGGTCATAACAGGCGGAGGAGGAAAACGCAGCCTGAAGAGATTACCTCTCGTGTTGTAGCTCCCGGGAATCGTGATGGTAGTTCTACTAACGCTAATATGGATGTCCTGGCTTTGTTAACAGCTTTAGCTTGTGCACAAGGTACTTTAGGCTTTGCATCACTCTCTCTCTCTCTCTCTCTCTGGTTATTCTGTTTTTAGATGATCCATGTTTTAAAACAAAGTCTGTTTTGTGTTCCTTCAGGTAGGAATGAAGCTAAACCCAACGTGTCTCCAGGAGTGCCTCAAAGAGAACAACTTGTTCAGATACTTAACAAGATCAATGCTTTACCTTTACCTATGGATCTTGTCTCAAAGTTGAACAATATTGGAGTTTTAGCCAGAAAGAGTCCGGATCAACCTTCCGCGATGAACCCTCAAAATGGTTTGGATGGGTGTTCTTCTCCATCTACCATGGATTTACTTGCTGTTCTCTCGTCAACTTTAGGCTCATCTGCACCTGAGACTATAGCATTGTTATCTCAAGGAGGGTTTGGTAACAAAGAAAGCAATGAAAAGACTAAGTTAACTTCTTCTGATCACGGTGCTACTACCAATTTAGAAAAGAGAACTTTGGAGTTTCCTTCTTTTGGGGGAGGAGAGAGGACAAGTAGCAGTAACCATTCTCCTTCTCAGGATTCAGATTCACGCGGTCAGGACACCAGATCGAGCTTATCTCTACAACTATTCACCTCTTCACCAGAGGATGAAAGTCGACCAACAGTTGCATCTTCAACAAAGTATTATTCTTCAGCCAGCAGTAACCCTGTTGATGATAGATCTCCATCATCGTCTCCGGTCATGCAGGAGTTTTTCCCGCTGCAGACTTCTCCTGAAAGCAGGAGGTCTAACAATTACAAAAACACTAGTCCCAGTCCCAGGACCAGTTGTATGCCCCTAGAGCTCTTTGGCGCGTCGATCAGAGGACCTGCTGCAAATCCTAATTTTAATGTTTCCAGGCATCAATCTGGTTATGCCTCATCTGGTTCGGATTATTCTCCTCCCAGCCTAAACTCTGATGCTCAGGTATGCAGCAAGCCCTATTCCCTTAGTAAACTAAATCAAGATCTTAGTAAAGCAGGTCTAAAGCCATTTTTATGGTTTTACAAACAGGACCGCACAGGAAAGATAGTTTTCAAACTACTTGGAAAAGATCCTAGTCAGCTCCCTGGGACATTGCGAACAGAGGTGATTGCTTCTGCGGCATTTCTAACCTTCTAAAACTGTGAAAAAGAAAAATATATATATTAAGTCCTAACAGTTGGCAATTCTTAATTTCAGATCTATAGCTGGCTTTCTAGCATTCCATCAGAAATGGAGAGTTATATCAGGCCTGGTTGTGTTATTTTATCAGTCTATGTGGCAATGTCAGCGTCTGCTTGGGAACAAGTGGGTGAATTTACTGAATGGTCGAATTATTGGTTAACACTATCCGAATTTGCTCTGAGTACTAATGGGTTTTATGTTTTATTTGCAGCTTGAGGAAAACTTGCAGCAACGGGTTAGTTCTTTGGTTCAAGATTCAGATTTTTGGAGTAACACAAGATTTTTGATCAATACAGGAAGACAGCTTGCATCATACAAAGATGGTGAGTGCTCATAGCCTGATACCTCTGTGTCTGTTGGTGCGTATGGTCTGCAAGATAATGACCAAGTCATTTCTATGCAATATTACAGGTAGAATTCGTCTGAGCAAATTTTGGAGAACTTTGAATTCACCAGAGCTGATCACAGTGTCGCCGTTGGCTGTTGTAGCCGGTGAGGAAACAGCTTTGACAGTAAGGGGTAGAAACTTGACTATTGACGGAATGAGGTAAACAATTTTTGTATGGATTTAGCTATTTTTTTTGCATCTTTCTGTCTTTTTCCCTCTAAGCCTTATGGCCAATGCTGCAGTTTTCGTTGCGCGCATATGGGTAACTACGCATCAATGGAAGTAACTGGAACAGAACATAGAAGAACGAAATTTGATGAGTTAAACGTAGGTAGTTTCAAAGTTCAGAGTGCAAGCCCTGTTTCTCTAGGACGCTGTTTCATTGAGGTAAGGACTTTTGAAAATACGAAACTTTAAGTTTCTTAGTAAGTCTTGGTTTCTGGAAGATGTTAGTTTAACAGTTCCTTTTTATGTCAAAACAGGTCGGGAATGGATTCAGAGGTGACAGTTTCCCTTTGATAATAGCCAATGCCAAGATTTGCAAAGAGTTGAATCGCCTTGAAGACGAGTTTCATACAAAAGACGTAATAGAAGAACAAGCACACAACTTAGATCGTCCAAGATCAAGAGAAGAAGTTCTTTGCTTCTTAAATGAGCTCGGTTGGCTATTTCAGAGGAAATGGACATCCAATATTCATGGAGAATCTGACTTTTCTCTTCCCCGCTTCAAATTTTTGCTCATATGCTCGGTTGAGAGAGATTACTGTTCTCTCATAAGAACTCTCCTGGATATGATGGTAGAGAGAAATTTGGGAGAAGACGGTCTGATGAACAAGGAGTCCTTAGATATGCTGGCCGAGAGTCAGCTATTGAACCGCGCTGTCAAAAGGAGAAACACAAAAATGGCTGAAACGCTGATTCATTATTCTGTCAATCCCTCTACTAAAAACTTCATCTTCTTACCTAATATCGCTGGACCTGGCGGTATCACACCTTTGCATTTGGCTGCTTCCACATCTGGTTCTGATGATATGATTGATGTCCTGACTAATGATCCACAAGAGGTACAATTTCTATATTTAGAACCCATCTCTATAGCTTCTTTGTTTTTTCACTAACCCGAGTTTTCACGTTGTTTCAGATTGGGTTGTCTTGCTGGAATTCCCTAGTCGATGCAACCGGGCAGACTCCATTTAGCTATGCTTCAATGAGAAACAACCACAGTTACAACTCCTTGGTGGCTCGTAAACTTGCAGATAAAAGAAACGGTCAAATATCTCTGAACATCGAAAATGGGATCGATCAGATTGGTCTGAGTAAGAGACTAAGCTCAGAGCTCAAGAGATCTTGCAACACGTGTGCAAGTGTCGCTCTAAAGTATCGGAAAAGGGTTTCAGGTTCACATCGTTTCTTCCCAACACCGATCATCCACTCGATGCTTGCTGTTGCTACAGTCTGCGTTTGTGTCTGCGTGTTTATGCACGCTTTCCCTATCGTCAGACAAGGCTCTCACTTCAGTTGGGGAGGTCTTGATTATGGCTCAATCTAAGGTTTGTATAATTAACTGCTGTTAGAAAGAGTTAAAAAATGTGGTGAAGGATCCTGAGAACAGGAGGCAAGTGAGAAAACCCAAAGACATGTGGGAATTTGGTCATTACAGAGAAGGAGATCAAATACGCACTGGTCTTATATGAGCCAGAGAGTACAGAGAAGAAACAGGTTTTGGGGGTCAGCGCAGAGACAGCTTCAACACCCGAGTTTTTTTAATACTTTGGCTAATTATGTTTTTATTCTTGAATCTGTTAATTTCCTTGTACTTAATTACAGTTTTTAGTTTATTCTCTCTTAACAACACAGAAGCTGTGGCTATTTACTGAATCTTGTTTTCTTCCTTGTATCTACTTTGACGATTGTTGTAAACTTGTAATGTAATATCTTTTCTTAATGCTATGTAAAAGTAGTATTTAGCCACTTGCTAAATAAAAGTGAACCACAACGTGTCACGTGAGTTACGTGCGATATTGACTATTATTGTTCAGGTCGGTCAACAGTGCCTTACCCTATCTTCACCTTCTTCCCACAAAATGTCTTAAAAAGTTTCTTTCTTTTTCACTTTTTCAAATACAAACAAAACCAAACAAACAGACCAATAATCGCTTATTGTAGAGTTGAAAAAGAGATAAGAACGTAGAAAGAATCATAAGAAAAAAAAAATATGATTCGTTAACTTTTCTTCCAACATATTGAACAATTGGTGGTTATGTGTAATTTTCTATAGATATCTACTAACTGATTACGTGGATCACACTTCTCTTTTATTCATTCGTTACCATCTTCCGGACGCCAGTCGGGCGGTTAGGGTGCACTTTGCGACTAACAAGAAAATCGAAGATTAAACAAGTATTAATCGGAGACTAGTTTTAGGATTATTTTATTAATTTAATAATAAAATATAAATATATAGTATTAAATATATGTATAATTTTGTTTAGGTTAAAGGAAACATATCAAATAAAATATAAAACTAGATAATATTATCTTTTAAAAATTACGGTTTAACACAAAAAAAGATAATCTTAAAAAGAAGATTTTATGATTTTCATTGAAACTTTGTACATCATTTATTATAAAACATCATAAACTTTTAATTTAAATGTCTAAATAACAAAAATAAATATATTTTATTTATATTTAGATCCAAAAGTAATCAGTATATATAAAACTAAACGGAAAGTAATCGGATTAGATAGGTTATAATCAAATTAGATAGGCATAATTAGATAATTAATATTAGGTAGAGATTAATCATTAATCAAGATGGAGAGGATAAACCTAGCGATTCTACGGGGTGTAATCGGTGTTAGGCAGAGATTTTAAAACAAGAAATAGAATTAACAATGATAATAGCAGATATTCTCTTTTGTCAACTGATAACAGTAAAATATGTTTAAAGAATGATGATAAGATTGAGCTATTCGCAACTGGTAAAATATCTATTAACAAGATACTATGAGAAATGCAATTATATTTTTTATCAGTCGACATAAACTTCAAACAGTGTGAGCCTATAAGAAATCATGTGTGAACAATTTGACACACACGCATAAGCCGTACAGCTAATATAAGATTCGGGACAAATCCTCTTAGTTTTGGCTTTGACCGTAAAAGCTAACAGTTTAGATCACATACAAGACACAACCCTGAAACTGGAAAGCACTTTCACCAAAAGCACTCACTAGATGATAAGAAGACCACTTTAATATATATTTTTTGTTAAATAAAGAAATACTAGTACTATTAGCATTTGGATCACGTGACAAGACGCTTACTAACCTTACGATTATAAAAGAGGTGGCACACGTACGCCGCGACTCAACTTCTCCATCCGACGGTCTAGGATTTGTCATGTGGGTTAACTAGAAAAGGACAAAAGCGTTTGCCACGTTACGCAGAAAAGATTGTCCTCTTAATCCAACGGCTCAGACCAGAATCTACACCAATCCCTCAATTCTGTTCTGTCTCCCCTCGTGTCCGTCGATCCCTCTGGCTCTTCACTTCTAGCCACGTGTTTCTAATGTGACCAGAGGTAATATAATTAGTTCCTTTTACTTCTTTTAATAGTATCCACCCACTCTCGGTTTCTCTCGTATGGCCCGTATTATACCACTAGTTATGTTAATATACTTATATGTGGATATTTATCACAAATGTTGAACGTAACGAATATTATTAAACTGATACAATCAACAAATTTGGTAGAAAATAATATCTTCCTCTTCCTACGTTGGGAGTGATGTAGGACCGAATAAAAATAGTCGGCTAAATTTTGATATTTGTCGCGGACCACGAAATAGTAAAAATGAGATTTATCATCATTTGTGAGGTGAGCAATAATGAGTCAGAATTTTCAAGAATACTACACTTTTTTTTTTGTTTTAGTTCCTTTACTTCTGGGGTCTCGAGAGACCCACACATGTGCACACCAATATACGTGTGTCTCTCCCTGGACTTTAAAAAGCAAAATTAGCAGACACTTATTTTGGCCAAAGGAAAAGTAACTAAAGAAAACTAAAAAATAAACAATTTTTAAAAAGAGGATATTTATATGATTTTCATGTGAATTATAATTAAACTCTGAAAAAATTATATCGGTGGCCGACTTCAAAAAACAAGAAAAACCTCAATTTCTCTTTTAACTATTTGCCGCCGCCGCCTCCTCTAAATCAAAAACATCTCTTCTTAGTCTTTTCAATCTTCTTTTAGGTCAGTTCTTCTTATTCACTCTTCAAGCTGGCTATTGAAAACCTCTATAACAACATATCACAAGACGCTCAATGGTAATTAAATGTTTCTTCTTCTGACTCTCGTTTCTTTCCATAAGAGTTAATGTGTAGATTCTTATATTTCTACCCTTTGAATTTGGTGTTTATAATCTTTTAGGGACCGATGATGAGAGCAGAAGAAGATAACTACAATCTGAGTCCTCCACCATGGCTAATCCCTATGCTAAGAGCAAACTACTTCGTCCCCTGTTCAATCCACGCCGCTTCAAACAAGAGCGAATGCAACATGTTCTGTCTTGACTGCAGCTCCGAAGCCTTTTGCTCTTACTGTTTGTCCAATCACAGAAACCATCGTGTCCTTCAGGTTTGTTTCCATCATATTCAAAAATCATTGTTCTTGTCTTTCCCGTTCAATTCACAGAACGTGGAACTAATATGTTATCCGCAGATACGGAGGTCATCGTACCACAACGTGGTGAGGGTAAACGAGATTCAGAAGTACATAGACATCTCTTGTGTTCAGACTTACATAATCAACAGCGCAAGGATCGTCTTCTTGAACGAACGTCCTCAGCCAAGAATCGGCAAAGGCGTCACCAACACTTGTGAAATCTGTTGCAGAAGCCTTCTTGATTCTTTCCGTTTCTGCTCCCTCGGTTGCAAAGTAATCTCTCTGTTCCCCTGTTTTCCTCTGTTTTCCTCTGTTTATGTTGGAATGACCATATTGACCTTTGTTGTTTGGTGATTTTTTTTTTATAGCTTGGAGGGATGAAGCGAGGAAGGAATGATCCAAGTCTAACCTTCTCTCTGAGAGGGAAGCATGGAAGGGAGTACGAAGGTGAATGGGAGTCTGATGAGGCGACCACACCAACTAAAATACGGAAGACGACGTGTGCTTTCAACCGTCTCATGAGTGGTCTCTCCATCTCCACCGTTAAGTTTGATTACTTGTCCGGAGATCAACGGTCTTCGAGCTCCGGTGATGAGAGCGGTTTTAATCTTTCTCCGGGGACGCCGCCGATTTATAATCACCGGAACTCAAGCAGACGTAAGGGAGTCCCACACCGTGCTCCGTTCTGAAGTTATATAACTTTAAGAGTAACCTAACTATATGTATAAAAATCTAGAAAATGTGGTTGTATACGGTTAGTACTTAGTATTGCTTTTTAACCTTTTGAAGATATATGAATGTAGTATAGTAGTAGTATCATGTCTTGTTTGTTTTTATAAATATAGATACTAGGTTATATACTCAGAAAGGATTGAAATATGTTTTTTTCATATAGTTTTTGGCTGTAAATATACGTTTGAAAAGGATATATGGTTCGTGGTATGCTACTTGTATCGATTCGGTGTATTATCGTCAGTTTCAACTAGGTTACAAATGTTGACTAATTGATTATGAATTTTGACTAATTTCATAAATTCTTTGGAGTGTGTACTATATATGAAGGAAAGAGTATCAAGAAAATAAGTTTGATTGTTAGATAATTTGAAACTTATTTTCTTATTATGATTTGTACTTATAGATAAGTTATATCATGATTTGTACTTACATATAAGTTATATCATTCAATTCAATAGTATAACAACAATAATAACACAATCCTATTCAATCTATTTACATATGGTATCAGAGCAGATTTCAGTAATAAATCTGATACCATATGTAAATAGATTGAATAGGATTGTATTATTATTGTTTGTTATATTATTGAATGGAATGATATAACTTATATATAAAGTACAAATCATAATTAAAAGAATTATATAGAATAATATTTGTTAGTAATACAATATATGAAAAAGAGTAAATAATAGGTGTGATATGATACTCTTTCCTTAATATTATCATTTAAAGTAATTTGTTGATTTTTGGATATGAAATTTGATCTCGATATGAATAGAATAAGAAACAACAAAACTATAATTAGTCAAACAGATAATAATATACTATAAATATATTCTTCTTTGTCAAGGATAGCAGCATACTATTAATATTTGTACTGATCTTTAATTCTATAAATAAAATAAACAGGGACTATAAATATTGTTATCTAGCTTCTGTCAATTCTCATACCAAAGAGGATTAGAAATCATGGCTATCTTCTGTAGTCATCAGTTTTATAAACTGATGATCTACAGTTTTGTTTGTTACGTGTTGGTGTCGTCGTCATTGTTAGCTTTTTCAGATGCTGCATCGGAAGAACCAATCGGGAGAGGTAGACGGTTGTTACCTTTACAAAAGAAAACTGTGATGATCGGTAATATAGTCAGAAACAGAGAGGTTATAAATGTACATTGCAAGTCTTCAGAAGATGACTTGGGATTGCAACACATACGTTACGCTAGTGCATGGTCTTTCAAATTCAGAGTAAATTGGAAAGGCACTACAAAATTTCGCTGCCATATAACGTGGAGGGGAGGTGGTGATCATTGGTTTACAATCTTTAAAGATGGGAGAGACAAATGTGATCTCTGTAAGTGGCAAGTGATTGGAGATGGTGGAAGGGAAGGACCTATGATTCGTACAAGATGGTGGAAAGGAGAAGAAAGTAGGGATGACTCTTTCGATTGGGACAAATAATTTTAATTTCAAAAACGAAGGAAACATATTTACTATTATTATAAGTAACTTAGTGGTTTATATTTAAACTATTGGGTCATTTATCTAAATTTAAATATGGTGTAAAATCTTTTTGAAAGCTGTTGAAAAATGTATAACTAACAATGGCCAATGCTATGCCAACAAATACAACAAATTATTTTCAAAAGTTAACTTATTTAAAACAAATTGTTAATCGGAGAGATGTTAGTCTTTCAAGTCTGTAATTTCCAAGCTTGTAACTATAGACTTTCGTCTATTTGATAAATAAATTTCACATTTCATCAGAGAAACTTTGAGAAAAAAAAACACACACACAATGTCATGACCATAATCATCTTTGTTTTGTGAAACACAACGTTGCAAGCCCACTAACTATCGATAACAAAATTAATCATCTACCTCATAGCCCAATATTAAGCCTTTTTGTGATCGATCTCTATAATTGTTTCAATTAAGTCCTTGAAACAGAGTACATATTACATAACCAATGAGGCTTATTATTTTGTTTGTTCTACTCCCTCTGTTTCCTCTGTTTCATATTAAGTGTCATTTTAGACTGTTACAAAATAAGTGTCACTTTATATTTCCAATGTAGATGTTTAGTAAATTTTCTAATTTTATCCCTACTAATTTAATGTATACACCAATAGAAAAAATTGATTAATATATTAATAAGGGGTAAAATAGAAAATTTAATAATTTTTTTAATATGTGTGAGAAACTCTAAAATGACATTTAATATGAAACAGAAGGAGTATGTTTTACCAAAAAAAAATAACAAAAAATATCACATAACCAAGAGTAAGTCCGTGTGCGCACACGAGTCACGACCACGTTATACATAGGATAAACCAGAAATTAGGAAATTTTCTGGCAGGGAACAAAGGCAAACGTGCAAGGAGGTTTATCTAAACAAAACGGTTTAGGTACTATTTTGGTAGCTATCTAATAATTTTGGGATCATTGTACCAATATCTATGTCTATTAAAAAAATCCCATCTTTCCTGATTAGCACGTGATCATCGTCACCAATAGGACAAACATTTCGTTAACACATAAACTAATGTACAATTTCCAGTAGGATATTATACTCTATATTTCATTATTTGAAGCCGTGCAAGAGATTTAAAACTTAGCAACGTGATTGCGTGGCCGTTCTAACAAATACGCACACGTCTAAAACTATATACTTATAAATTTCTTGGTTAACATTTTTATACGTCAGTTTTCACGTCTGTATAAATCATTTGTCGAACAATCTTGAAACGGAAGCAACGAAGAAGTAAATTTATAAAACTTCTAAGTTGATTGACTATCTCAGAGACTCAGACCAGTACTATGGCCAATTGCAAAGTTGGAAAACTCTGCAACAAAGCGTGTTTTAACGGAATTCTCTGAAGTTACCTCATTTCCGTTGTAACTAAATGACACATTACGCGTTTAGCAAGCTGCCATTATCAAGATTTAAAGACATCTTCAAGTAAAGGACAAAAGAAATTAATGTATTTACTTTCAATCAACTTGAGAAATCAATTAAGACTTTCATGAACATTGTATGACACCACAGGAGGTCTCATCTCCAATCAACTAGATTCTAACAATTTCCATAGTCCAACAAAATACTTATCAGTATTTTAAATTACATGTCGTTTAAGGTTTTTTAATACATATTAAGAAAACAACTAAATTTTCTCTTTTATTTTTTCTTTAATATATTTTCTAATTTTTTTTATTCAATACATTAAAATAATTGATAAAATTTGTATTTTTACCAAATATATACATTAAAAATCTAATGTATATAGTAGTTTTTGAGATCGCTATTCATCTCTGAATAATCTCAACATCATGAGGTTCTAACTCATGACATCTATAAATTAAATAGCTCATAGCCTTATAAGAATGAAACCGTAGGTGGTATTTGAGCGTTGTAAAATATGATAGAACGAATAGCTTGTACGTTTGTGCATACATAAATACTATAGCGTCGTTGTATGATCGTTTATTAATTTGACCGTATCATGTAATTATACTTTTGGATTGGGTAATGTAAATGTAGTTGGAAATTGAGTATTAAATATAAATGTAGTTGGTACGTACGTACTAGGTACTATTGGTTACCAAGTCAACGGTTGAACACGTGAATCCTCCTTGCATTTTGCATGGCCTGCGACCTGTTCGACTTTACACAGTTCAATGTAATAATTAAATGCGTACGGTGTTCCCTAGCTTCTTCGGACTTGTTTTTTTGGTAATAACTGAATGAAACTAAACTATGATTAAGATGCAATAATAAAGTCCATAAATCAATTCAAATTTGTGATTTTCGCGAACTACGAGAAGCTTTTAAAAAAATTAGAGATGTCAACGTAATTAATCTAATCCAAGCACACGTAGTTGCACATTATATACTGTTATGACAGCGAAGTGACAGCAAATCTATGATTCCCAAGTGATGATTAATTAAGGTTATAAACCCCATTAGACTTATTAAAAATTAATTATCATAAACTTTTAACTAAACATCATTCATTCATTCATGAAATTTCATGAAATTGACTCCGTAATGGAAAAGTTTTTGAACTTTTATTGAAGTACATTTTCCTCTGTAAAGTTATTTTTATTTCCAAGTACAAGGCAGCATGAGTAAAGTGATAGTTCTTTGGGGAAAAAGAAGGGATAACGTAAATTGCACTTGAGTTGTATCTCGTGAGTTGATAAGAGTACTTCCATTTTCCATTTTTTAAAATGAGTAATTTTATTTTTTAGTTGGGTTCATCTCCAACTCTACTCGGCTCATATGAAAAAATTTCAAATTTGAGTGTAAACTCTAAAACATAAAAAAATTGAAAATTTTATTTTAAAATAAAAATAGAGATGGGTTTGGAAAATCTCACTCTATACTATTTTTTTAGTATAGAGATGATTGGAAATGTTCATAAAATTATAAATATATCGTTACAAAAGCCACTGTACATTTTTTGAATAAAGAATCATTACGAGGGTTACTAGGAAAAAGAAAGAAAAAATCACATAATTGAAAATACTAGCATTTATTTACGAATAAAAGTAATTGATTTTATCATTTGCGTTTTTCTGGTACGTGGATTGAATTTTATATTTTGATAAATGGTGAGAGTCAAATATAAGTTGCTGTGGTCTTTCACATTAAAGAAGGAAACAAAATAGTTGCTGCGGTTTCCTTATTCCCCACGCTTATTCAATTATTGTTTTTTTCTGGTCTCCTTATCGCTAATTTTTAACTCACGTGTTACGGCTGAGACCTTCGAAGCCGCGTCATTGCTGACATATCTTGATCCTTACGGCCGGAATATGGAAATCTGTTAAAAAAATTCCCAAAACGGTTGCTACCTAAACCGCGATTGTCGTCATAATTCACCAAGATATTTGAAGTCACACATCGTCATTAGTTTCCATATACACGAAAATGGACGTACGTATTAATTAGCACTCTCTACAAATACAGTGAATGAGAAGATTTTATATTGACGATTTAATATTTTGCGTATCTTCTAGTTGGGGGAAGTTGACAATTTTACTAGACTTTCTAGATCAATTTGTACAGCCGTAGATATGGATAAGAAAGGCTATCTATCTTTCTTTTTTTTTTTTTTGAACAACAGAAAGGCTATCTATCTAAACGCACATCTGCGTATATATTACTAGAACATTTCACACTATTTGACCATAGGGCAATCAATTCAAGCAGTTGATTAGGACATCCAAAATTTAAGGGGCATTTTATTGTAAAACTTTTATATATGTTTGAAGGTTCTTACAAATATGTAGGTTTTAATATGAGTGAAAGTCATAGTTTTTGAGGTTAATTGTTAGTTTTGGTTTTGATTTTGATTTTTTTTTTCCTTTTGAGGTTAATTGTTTGTTTTGTTAAACTATAAGATAAACTCTTTCATCAAATCTAATGCTTTGACTTTAATTTGTGTTAATAAAATTTCAAAACATTAAACATAAAGTCTTATCTACAGTTGGTTATATTTTTTTTGTTAATATATAAAGTGCATGTTTTTTAGTTTTGCATAGGGCACTCGTAATTATTGGACCGGCACTGTGACTATACAATACATTCATACAAATTAAAGTACTACATTGTGAATTCACACGTTAATCATCTTGAGTTTGGAAAATTACTTCACACAAAATTATGTTTTGTTTCATCAAAATGTGCAAATACGTATTAAAATTCAAATAGTAACATAGAAAACCACTGAAATAAAGCATTTGACTATATCCTTTGGTCGATTTGATTTAGTATCCAGTAGTTACTACTAGTAGATTTTGTTACCAATTTACTATGTATACTAAAGACATTAGTTACAAATAAAGGAAAGTTACCTAAACAAAATTGTTTGAAATTTGGATATGTTTACATAATTACATCAGTCAAAATGCTTTTGACATTTAAAAAACTAGAAGGTTCATGAATTTTGGGTAAGGACAGTGACCGTACCACCACCAGCCACCAGATCAGTTCATATCCAACCAATATCCATGAATATTAAAATATTAAGCCTTGTCAAACAAGACTGTGACTAGACTACTCTCCACAAGAGTCAAAAACCCTCTAATAACAATGCTCTAAGCGTACGCGTCAGCTCCCGGTTTGACAAAAACGTAACACAACACTTAACCGTTTTTGTTCTTTTCCGGTTTAAGTAAAACGATGACGTCACCACTTTACTTTTGTTTCCTCTATTTATATCCTCACCACCACATCTCTCTGTAATAAACCATACTCTGTTTTATCATAACGCGTCTTCTCTCTATTTCTCTCTGCAACAAATCAAGAATTCAAATTTTTATTTTCAAGAAACCCCAAACCAAAAAAAAAAAAGCTACAAACAAATGGGTCTTTGTGTATCTGTGGATCGAAACGAGTACGATTCTTCATCGACGACGACGGCTAAAATCGTCACGATTAACGGCGATCTTCGTGAATACGATGTACCGGTGTTAGCATCTCAGGTTCTTGAATCTGAATCGACGTCTTCGTCTTCTTCGTCTTCGTCGTCTCGTTCATCTTCTTTTTATTTTCTATGTAACTCCGATTCTCTCTACTACGACGATTTCATTCCAGCGATCGAATCCGACGAGATTCTTCAAGCGGATCAGATCTATTTCGTTCTTCCCGTCTCTAAACGTCAGTACCGTCTCTCGACGTCTGATATGGCGGCTCTCGCCGTGAAAGCTAGCGTCGCTATTGAGAAAGCTGCCGGGAAGGGGAAGAAGGGGAGGAAATATCGCCGTCGTAATAGCGGGAGGATTTCGCCGGTCGTGACGCTGAATCATCCTAACGCCGTTAACAACAGAGTCGGAGCTGCCGGCGAGACGATGACGATGGAAAAAGGGAAATTACAAAGTAGAACGACGCCGTTTAAAGCTGTGAACGGTTATTCCCGGTCTGGTTCGGTTCAGAAATTGAAAAGATATACGTCTGGGAGAGCTAAATTGGCGGTTCGATCGTTTAGACTGAGACTCTCTACTATATACGAAGCCACCGACGACGTTCAGATCCCATCATCATAAATCGAAGAAACACTTATTACGTAGAAGAAAGAGCACTACAAGTTTCATTCATTTTTTTTTTTAATTTTGTCGTTGTTGTTAATTACTATCGTTAGTGGAAATGATCGATTGTGTAATGTTACAAATGAAAACACTCTGTGTAAATTACAGCTTTTGTGATAAATTAATCTCCCCATTTTGTTATTATTTATACATGTGTACGGTACCCATAGAAAGCTTAAAAACAACAACACTGTTGTTGCAAACTTGCGAGGTTTATAAGATTTTTGTTTATACACATGCACGTATGCTTTAGGATGAACTTGTGATTATTATTATTGTTCACTAATGATATGAAATGGTTTGGATGGATTAAGTAAAATGCCCATTTAATTATAAAGACGTGGGGATCAGGCCAAAAGCTCCGCTTTTGGAAACATGATTATTATAGGAGCAAATCAAAGTTATAAAGATAAACAAATCCTTGTAAATTTCCACATATGGAACTTTCGTATGAAAAAGTTAAATAAAAGTAAAATATGACTTGGAGAGAAAGTTTGGTATTCCGACGTAAAATAGTTACTATTTAATGGTGTGGTGGGATCGGAAAGAGACTACTATAATGGAAGATTTGGCTTCGCAGCCTATGGGGATTTAACCTTCGAAGTCTATTTTTAAATCAATTTAAGCTTCAGACTTTAATTTTCTTTTTGTTGCTTTTTAGTTTTTAGTCTTTACACTTTTGATGTAAGATGTTGATGTATTAAACTATTATTAACAAAAGCCTTCTCATTACTATTTACTTACGGAAAACTCGATAGTTCAACCAATAAGAAACTTACAATGATACGTTCACTTACTCACACTATATCTTTGGCCTTTGGTAGTACCAAAAAAAAACGTAATTTAACTTAGATATATACTCTAATCGGCTAATCTATGATTGTAACTTCGTACATAAGAAATATGTACATTGTCCCTCCTCATAAGAACAACTTAAAAATCGTGATACAAATTCCCGGTAATATTTTGCTCAACTAGCCAGCCAATTAATATACAAGGAAATTTTTTCTGTGGGCGCATACTACAGAATCACAGCCAGAATAGGGCTGTTGAAAAGTCTCGTGGTGTATATTAATCTTATTAAACAATTGTATTCGAATTTGGTGTGAACCCTAAGATTCGAATTTAATCTATTGGGTAAACAAAATCGGAATCTATCGGCTAGTCCTCCGCTATGACCGGCAAGTCTTCGACAATGACAGGTTGTATCTGGCGGCGACAACATTAACTGAAATTATCTTCTTATGTTTTGTAATTAATTATATCACCAACTTATGTACAAGACTCCAAACGAAATTGTACTACCTATTCATTCCCCCGATTTGGTGCGGTTGCCTCCTACTCTACATACCATATACATACGTGTGCTCTTTGCCGGATGATTAAAAAATATCATGCGTTATGACTTTGAGTTATGACTTTGAGGATATCTCTACATATATATATGAATTTTTTTTTTTAAAAATATATTTTCAGGAATATTAATTATGAAATGAAGTAAATAAGCTATTAAAAATATGTTAATTAAGACGAAATAAAATTACCAGCATTACAAAAAAAATAAAAATAGATTCTTCTATCTAGAAATAAGGTTCCCTGGAAAAAGATTGGACGCTAGGCAATTCTTAGATGCTGTTTATCTTTGATGTGAGTCCATTAGTATGAATGCAAAAACTATGTAAATTGATTTACTTTAATCATTTATGAAATTTGGTTCTTCCGTCTAGAAAAATAAAAAAGTGAATAAAATTTATAACTCTTTTTTTTTCTTTTTGATCATATAGTTAACTCCGATCCAGTTTTTGGGTTTTGTGTGTGTACGCATATGAAAATAGGTATGAATGCAGAACTGTGTAAATTGACTTACTTTAATCATTTATGAAATTTGTTTTTTTTTCGATTTAGTAAACGAAAAAAGTGAAACAATGAAATATAACTCCTTTTCTTTCTCTTTGATCATATATATAACCCCATTTGATGGGGTGTATATATGTGTATGAAAATAACAGGTCTATATCGCCGCGTAAGATCGGACCGTTGATATGCTGTTGCCTTGTTGGTAGTGTACCAACCAAACTTTGGCCTTATGGGAGCCACAATTTTTTTTTTTTTTGCAATTATTTATCATTTTGTTCTTTTATAAAAATAATTAAATCTGTTTTTGATATTTTATAGTATTAACCTTATCGCCTTATTTGACCTTTACATTTTTCTATTATAAAATTTAAATAAATTGTTTTAAAAAGTGTCAACTGTCAACTGTCAACACAATAAATAAATTTAATTTCAGTGCTTAGAAAGTTCCAATTCGATTCTTGGTAAATATATGATGAGAATGATTACGTTGTTATGTAAAATAACATAATTATATTATCCAAACTTTGTTTCATTTTAATCTTTATCGGAACCCTAATTAAAACCATGAACTATCACATTCACATTCTTAATCATAATGACTTGTTCTGAATATGTGTTAAATATATCAGTATCAACTATTAAGTTAATAAAAAATTTATTTTATTTTTTAAATAAAAATTATCTCGGGTAAAGGTTATGAGTAAAATATAACTTACAAATTACTTTTCTACATGTTATACTTTAAACTTTCACGTCTTTTAAAAATATAAAACCTAAACATAACTCTCTCTCACTCTCTACAAACAATTTTTTTGAATCTTAGATCTCAATCTCTCTCGCTATCTCGAGCTATGGCGCATCCTCTTCCTCCGATTGTAAATATCGCACAAAATCTGCAGTACAAGGATCATCCACAGGCAGATCAAGGTAAATTCCTAGAAATCCCTAGTTATTAGATATTGTAGCGACAATTGAAAAGGCGCAATAGAGAATACGAAGCGGATCTGTGGCTGAAACACTGTTGCTCCGATCTGAGGCCAACACTGTTGCTCCGATCTGTATCAAGTTAATAAATTTGTTTCGTGAAAAACAATATTATGACGCAGACTCATGACATTTCCGTAGATAAACTTCGATCTTATCACGGTCTTTCGATTACTTTTTTTTTTTTAAATTTTAATTCAATGTATATACGGTATATATATCCTTGATTCTCTTTCTATAATGGACTAAAACATGTAAATTCGGATCTATGTTAAGAGCTAGATATATAATTTTAACTTAAAACTAATTGTTAATGAATGATTTGTTTACATCTCTAATATTTATGGTAGTTTATTAATCTTATATTTGCTTATCTGGGATCCTGACAGCTTCTCGCAAAATAGTTTTTATCGGTTTATGTTCAACCAAAATTTACTATGACACCGATATAGAAAACATATGAATCACCAAAATGGACTATAATACTATATATGTTGAGTCTTATGGACATTGGACAATGACTAAATTAAAACCCTTTAACAAAAAAAAAAAAAGATAATGACTAAATTAACTAATGTTCCTCATACGACTAGAATATATCAAAATTTTGATTAGATATGATATTTTAACATTATATTTATAAATGATATCGATCAACATTGTTAATGAAAACTATCGAGATTACATGACCCAATCAAATATGAAACAAAGAAAGAGAAAGAGGACAAATAGAAGGTTTTGAGGCTTTTTTTCAATCAATGACTAGGTAACCAAACATTAGCTCTACGTTTTTTTTTTTTTCCTATATTTTTCTTCATCATGTTAACAAGACATTTTCAACTATCTCAAAGATATAATCTACATTTTCAATCAACATTCATTGAATGATTATTTTCATTAAAGTCAGCCAAATAGTAGTAAATTAGTTATTTTGAAATTTGGGACGACACAAAATAAACGTGGATTTGACTTTTAGAAATTTTCTTGTTCATACTCCACAAGTGACATGGGAATCGTAGCTTAGTTTGATACATTTTGCATTGGATGAGAATACTAGAGTGAGGTTTTTATCAGCCCATCAAAGTAGTTTCTGAACCCATATAATACAGGCCCGTTCTTGAGAAGCTCTGATTGTTCTGTTTATGTACTACTACTCTCTCTAGTATCTAAGCTGCAGCCATGCGTCATTGTTTTTTTTTTTTTTTGAAATAGGCGTCTGCGTTATTGTTTTGTTTTTCTGTCTATACTATCATTTCGCTGATACTTGATTGGTATAATATTTCATATATCATGTTTTCCCCGTAAATTAGGCTTTAATGCCTTATCTTTCTGGTTAGTAATTTTTTCAAATTTTAATGATGGACAAAGGAAATGTATAGTCCCCACAACAGCACATTATACTGTCTATTCGTGGCACTATAACGGTATATAGTATCTGAAGACAATCATCTCAACAGAATGCATGCTTCTACGGGCTTTCTCACGCTTAATACCCATCATTGCCATGTTACTTTTTTATGTGTACTCTCTCTATTACAATGAATCATCATTTTGTTAGTGCCTAAAAATTAACCTAAAAAAGCAAAACATATCTTTCTGAGTAATTCATATATATAGGATATATCTTTCGAGAAGGTTTTCCAAAAGTAAGTATTGACTATTGAGGGCATTATACAACGATATAACTTACAACCATAATAAGTAATCCAGCTATAAGAATGCAATCAGAATTGAGTAACGCTAAGATGTACATCATGTATACAATCAACTCCAAAAAATTTATAAATTAGTCTACTGAATAAGTCACATATGAAAGAAAATTAAATTAGACTCGATCAATCCCTCACGTTATTATTAGGAATATTTTTTTGGGGATCATAAATCAAACCCTCAAGTTATATTTTGATTTCTTATACATATCACTATATCAGCGTAAAACACGGTTTGTCATATACGTTAGACTTTAGTATATCAACTAAAGAAAATTCAAAGAAGTACCAAAAAATAAAAGGGATCGATCGATTGGGTTCTTGATTACAAGTGGACCTATTTCTTGTTCAGCCAACCAATTATATTATATCGATTCCCTCTATTCCCTTCTCCTTATCAACATCATTTATTATATTTACATAATTTTGGATCCCTGTTTCGCAATTACATGAAACGTAATACTATATTCAGGTTAGTTTACCACCATTTTGTGAACACACTAATTAAGGTAGAAACAATCACTTGAAAACAGAGAAAACGAAAGCACACGCATGTATAAATATGGTTATCCATTACATAAAAAATAACAACAAAAACAAAATAATATCTTAATACCTCACACCTATACATATACCCTCAACCTTACCCTTGTTCTCTTGTCACTTACACGATTACAAAGAAAAGCAAAAAAATGAGAACAATGGTAGATTTGGGAAAACAAAGAAGTCATCTACAAATCATCGACTCTCCAACGAGCGTTGACTGTGCCCGTGAAGTCAGACTCCGACGAACCCTCCGTTCACTCATCGAGTGCGTAATCCCATATTGTTGCACGTACCAACCTCCTCCTTCCGATCAAAACGACACAGTTTCCGTGTCTTCCTCCACTTCTTCCTTAGACCAACCCGGCGTAGTCACAGGCACTTTCTTCGGTCACCGCCGTGGTCACGTCAGCTTCTGCCTCCAAGACGACACTCATCCCTCCTCTCCACCTCTCCTCCTCCTCGAACTAGCCGTTCCCACGGCAGCTCTTGCTCGCGAGATGGAGGAAGGCTTTCTCAGAATCGCTCTCCGGAGCAAAAGCAACCGCCGGTCTAATATCTTTAACGTTCCGGTTTGGTCTATGTATTGCAACGGTAGGAAATTTGGATTTGCGGTGAGGAGAGAAACGAATGAAAACGACGTCAGCTTTCTCCGTCTGATGCAGTCTGTTTCCGTAGGCGCCGGGGTGATTCCGAGCGGCGATACGTTGTATCTGAGAGCGAAGTTTGAGCGAGTCACCGGGTCGTGTGACTCGGAGTCGTTTCATATGGTGAACCAAGGGGGTTGTTACGGACAGGAGCTTAGCATTCTCCTTTCGAGATCTTGAAACTTGTGATTATTAGGAGTCATCTGGTTATGATCCATGTTAATCTTAATGTTCGTTTTTGTGTATGTAATGTTGTATAAGTTTTTGTTGTTACAAACTTACAGCTGTGAAGTGTGAACTAACAATGTTTTTACGAACATTAAAATTATAAATTTCTGTCGTGTGTGGCCATGTGGGTAGGGATGTTAATTTTGGGTTAATAATACCATCGTCACAGACTCACAGTGATATATACCTTCTCAAATAACAATCTTATACACAATAAAAACAAAAACTAAGCTCTGCACATATGGATACTGATTATGTTTTAAATTTTACTAGCTAAAATCTTATAATGTAGTTTTATGTAAGTAACATATAACATGTCATTTAAAAAAAAAGTAATTTGAATCTAAGATATGTAGAAAGTATACACAAATGCAATAGCAGAGTAGATTGTATAGAAAAGTTAAGGGAATATGCACTAGATACCACAAAAATCAAAAGTAATTAAGAAACTACTATAGGGCATACAAGGCATTTTCTCTCCTTATGTACAATTACTTTTATACCCATTACATATATTACATGTTATTTTTAAAAATATCATGTCATTTTTGTTTTTTGAACGAAATTATATATCGGTTTGGGTTCACAAATGAAATGATTAGGGTTTAAATTTTACAATTAGAACGAAATTATATGTCGGTTTGGGTTCACAAATGACATGGTTAGGGTTTAGATTTTACAATTAGAAC